>NW_005842866.1:577738-583227 GCF_000455745.1 Alligator sinensis
AGGAATCCCATAGAGCAAACCAGGGTGGCTGAGGTAGCCTTTTGCTCACGCATCTGAGTTACTGTAAGCTAAACATCTAGCTTGATCTCAAACAGCTTACTCACACGCATCGTCCAGAGGTGCTTGTTGTTTCCTCTGGAGGCAGGGCGCTCTTGCAGCATGCGGTGATGAAGAGAGAGCCAGGTTCAGATTCACCTGGATGACCGCATGACTAATGGCTCCTCTTCTTCCTGGCCTGGGCCTTTCCCCTTTTTGACCTGGACCTCCCTTCCCCCCTCTTTGGACCCCTTTTTGTTCCTTCCCAGAGTAGGGGGGCCTCGTAGGTGAGCGGGGCTTTTCCCTCCCCCCCCAGGTGAGCAGAGCATCCGCCTCCCAGGCCCCAGGCTTTTGTCATGTAGACAGGGAGGGAGATCCCCGCCCTGAGGAATTCAACACCAGCCTCTCATGCTGGCAGAGACAGATTTCTGGAGAGGGGCACCGACGGTGGCATTTCTGCCACAAGGACCCCCTTTGTTCTGCATTTGGCCTCCTCGCTGCCTAGGGAGTTAGATACAGGTTACGTCTGCAGGGCAGGCTTCAGCAAAGCATGCTGCTACCTTTTCCATCTCTAAATGAGCTAATGCAAGTACTGAAAGCTGCATTAACACAGCAGCCAAGAGCTCCCCCCCCAGGCTAATTTCCCTCCCCTCTCTAGAGCTAGCTCAGGTGCCTCTACATTACACCGCATGGGGTAGAGTTAGGCCAACCCACAGGAAGACCCGCAGGACTCGCATGGGTGCTTCGGAACTGCCTGTGGGATTCAACCATGGGCTTTGCACTACCTGGCAGCTGCTTTGCGTTGCAGAGGTGTTGGCATTTGACAGGCTCTAGCCCATGCTAAACCAGGCTTTGGCAAGAGGACAGGGGTCTGCTTAGACACCATCACTGGGAGTGGGTGGCTGTAGCTTGAGGGCTTCCCAAGAGACATCAGTGTACTGGAAATCCCTCCCTCTCCTGCATTAGTTTTCATGACTCTGCTGGGGACGCATTGGAGCTCCCCTGACTTCAGGAGATCAGTGGCCAGAAGAAGCAGGACAGAGGAAGCCGGGCACAGGCAGGATGTAGACCTGGCTTTCTGGTCCTCGGTGACACAGGCCTGTCTTGCCATGCAAAATAAACTGGCTTTAATTGCTGGTGTCTCTGAGCCTTGTCAGCTAGCAGGGGCAGCACAGACAGCACGATCAGGGGGCAGGAGCTGTTTCATGGGGGGGCAGAAAATAATGAAAGCATGGGGGCAGGAGATTTCTCACAGCCCCAACAGAATCAGGGAGGGTGGAGGCTTCCCCCAAGGGTTTGGCCTGACGCTGTGCAGCGGTCCTAAGGCAGAGAGCAGAGCTAAGTGTCTGGATGGCTGAAAGGCGACTTATGGCAGCAGATAAGCGGGAGGCCAGAGGCTTCAAGAGGTGGTGACTGCAGTTTCAGAAGCACATACTCTGCAACCCAGCCGTGAGAGCTGGCTCAGCCTGAAGGAACTGGCACAGCTCTGCTGCACTGCTATAAATTCAGTACAAGGGACTGCCCGGCTTAGTATAAACCTGCTCAGGATGCCATCTCGCTACCCAGCTCTCCATTGCTGCATGCAATGGACATCAGATGTGTCAGCATCTGGGTGCATGCAACATAGAGCATAAGGAGCTCCATGGACCTCAGAAGGTGCAGAAGTCTATCTGGAGATTCATAGATTCATAGATGTAGGGTAAGAAGGGACCGTAGCAGATCATCGAGTCCAACAGGTGCTCCTGGACACGAAAGAGCGCTGGGGTCAGATGACTCCAGCCACCCTGGACATGAAAGAGCGCTGGGGTCAGATGACTCCAGCCAGGTGCACGTCCAGCCTTCTCTTAAAGACCCCCAAGGTAGGGGA
Source organism: Alligator sinensis (assembly GCF_000455745.1). NCBI lineage: Eukaryota > Metazoa > Chordata > Crocodylia > Alligatoridae > Alligator > Alligator sinensis. The sequence continues at coordinate 579,642 of NW_005842866.1, forward strand.
GAGCACCACCTCCCTTGGGAGCCCGTTCCAGATTTTGGCAAGCCTTCCTGTAAATAAGTTTTCCCTAATGTCTAACCTAAATCTGCTCTGGGATAATGAAGCTTTTCTAGTCAGGCTGCCCGTTTGAATCTGCTCTCGGTCAGTGGAGACCTGTCAGCGTCTGTTGGGGCTATTATGGTGGCTGGATGGTCTGAGATGAGCAGGGGGTGTGGGACTAGCATGCTGTGCACATCACCAGATCAGTAGGTATGCCATGCCCCATCGTGGGCAGCTCCAGGAGTCTGGCTCTGATCTCTGCAGCACTTTCAGCCTGACTGCACTGGGGAGGTTTTCAGGGCAGATACCATTTTTAGAAAGCCCTGCCATGGCTAAGCCATTTTACTTGACCATTGTTGCTCTGCTTTTTCAGGAATGTGTTTCAGACTATCATTTCCACCCAGGGGAACAGACTGGGTTGATGGATTGAGTCCAACAGGCTCCAAAACCTGTCTACAGTGGCTTCCAAGAATCATACAAAATTTGGGTTGGAAGGGACCTCAGGAGGTCACATCAGGTCCAACCCTCTGCTAAAAGCAGGACCAGCCCAAGCTACATCATCCCAACCAAGGCTTTATCTACCTGGGTCTTCAAAACCTCCAAGGATGGAGGCTCCACCACTGCTGGGTGACCTGTTCCAGTGCTTTACTACCCTTGAAGTGTTTTACATCCCCTTGAAGCTTTACGATACCATATTCCACTGGCACCACCCCACATCGATGGTTGGTGCCAGGCTACAGCACTTACTGGGTGTGATTACCTCCACAATTTGGAAAGGGGCTCTAGGGGAACACAACTTACAGGGGGCTGAGGTATTGATTTGGAAGCAGAGCCAAGCGGCTCCCAAAACTTTTCTCTGAAGTCATCTGTGCCCTCAGCATTTGAGATCCAGGTTGCAATTTGATAAAACGCACAGGAGCCTTGTGTTTCTTTCTGAAGCATATTAAAAAGGGTGAACAAGCACATAAATATTTAAGCAAGCATGTTACTAAAGCTAATTTACTATGGTTTTACCAGGCTAATTAAAGATGGGCCGATGCTCCGATCCAATTGAAGTCATAATTAAGTCTGGATCAATAAGTCAGTTAGTTCAAAGGATCACATCACCAAATCAATATATGACAGGTGATCAAACTGAATTATGAGCCTGACAGTAGATGGGATCATCCAGCCTTGACTACAGGGAATTTCAGGAGGAGTCATTTTCCTGTCAACCTAAGGCCCCGAGCCAATGTCAATGCAGACCAGACAGTTTAGTATCTAGATAGGATCCTCCCATAAACCCAGCACAGCGATGATGGTTAGATCATACAAAATAGTAGTTTTTGTATTACATTGCTTTTTAACCCCAGACAATTGACTGACTCATTCAATCAGCGATGATTGCTTTTGGCATAGAAAGTGCCTTCCCACAAATACACACCCTCACACATCCACCTGCAGATAAAAGGAAGAAAACTATGAGGTGAAAGGGCCTATAAAGCCAGGGTAAAGAGTTTAGCCTTTGTCCTTCACTTCTTCAAATCATCTGGAATACAGCACTGAAGGCGTGATCAGGGCCCACCATGCACACAGGGCCTCTCGTGGGGTGGAGGAAATGTTGAGGTCACTGGTGGTTTAAGTCCTTCATCTCTTCTTGGAAAGCTCATTTAGAGGTAAAAGCATCCGATGTGGAGAGAAAAAATGCCTTTTCTTCTGTATGATCTTCAGGTTTCTAGTTGACTCTGGGTTTCAGATCACTTTGGGGGATTTGGGGGTTAAGTGAGCCCAAGCATTCAGGAGGATCAAATCTGTTTGCAGTGCGCGAGCTCCAGGCCATAGGTCAGGGTGGTCATTGAACGTCCTTGGCTTTTGCCAGGTCGAACAGATCGCAGGTGGGGTGATCTTTCAGAAACATGAGCGAGAGAAGGTGGGAAGGGTCTCAATTAAATATGTATAAAAGCAGCTTTCCTCAATGGTTGTAAGCTTCTGTTAGCAGAGTCCCAGTCTGCAGCTCTTGCCTGTGCGCTGCCGAGAGGTAGGATCCCTCTAGATGGCACTACAGTCTGGAAGGTGACATCAGACATCAGCGCCTTTACCTTACAATAGCACATCGTCTTACCCGTTGGAAAAAAAAGACCATTGAAATTAATGGGTTTATTTCTCTAGAGTTAGGGAAGGTTTTATGGAAGGAGTCAGGAGATGCAGGTTCTTTTTCTAAGTCTGCTGTATAGTTGTTGCATGACTTAAGGTGGCCTCTTTGCGGCAGATACCTTGCCCATGAATTGGGGAGACACCATGCTATGGCTGTGAGGCTGTATTTTGTTCCACCATTAAGCCCCCGGGGGAAAAGGTGCTAAAGAAATACAAAATAATAGTAACATTAACAATATTTGTGGTCTGCCTCAGAGATGAGGAGAGGGAGAAAACATTTTCCTTGCAATTGCTCAATCTGTGGTTTCGGGAAATAATAAGTCAGCCATCTTTGATAAACTTTTAAGGTAGAAATTAGTACTGTCATTATTACAAAACACAAAAGAAAAAAGAGAAAGAACATCATGGCACCTCGAGGAGGCCTGAGGAAGAGTACTATGATACCCAAAAGACTGCCTAACCATACAGTAGGTCTAATAAAAGATATCACCCACATGAATCCTTGCCTCTCGAACATCAAGGGAGTTATTGTGATACTACATTATGTCTTCACCGAAAAATGATTATACAATGGACACGTGTGCGTGTGATGTATATATACTTCATAGCTGTTTTCATCTTTGACGTAATGTGCTGAATCTCTGGTCATTGCTTTGCCATAGCAAGCATCTCTGTCATGCTGAGTTTTCCCTGAAAATACGGATGATCCCTCATCCCACTGCAAGTGTTTGAACCTCAGAGGGAAAACTCAGGAGCTCAGTAGTAAAGATTATACTTTAAATGTTGGCACATTTGTCGTGTTTCTGATGTCAGGCATTTCCAACATGTGATAAAGACAGCTTGACCACCCAGGCGGTCCAATTGTATCACCCTCATTCACATTGATCATCCATCTTATTCACTGAGGGTTTCAAGGCACTGCCCAAGCTATAGTATGAGTGCCTTCCACACAAAATGAATAGCAAGAGTGAAGTGACTAGCAGATATCAGTGAGTCTCTTGATTAGTACCTTACTACTGAGCCCTCCTGGTTTATCAAAATGAGTTCTTCAGTGTGGGATCGTGCCTGTGAGAAAGGAAGCAAATTATATCATCTAAAGTAGCAGGGGTCTCTGTCTTCTACTTCAGGTCCTTGCTTAGGACTTTTGTTATTTTCAACTCCATGCTCAAGGCTTCAGCATCTCAGGCCTCAAGTTGAATCTTGCTTATTAGCATGTGTACTAATTAGCACTACACCTCCAGAAAGTGCCACCTGCACACTGATGGTGTGACAACAGCAATTCCATATCTATTTACATTTCCCTGCAGTGAATTCATCCCAAAGTCCTTTTCATAGATTCATAGATTCATAGATGCTAGGGTCGGAAGGGACCTCAATAGATCATCGAGTCCGACCCCCTGCATAGGCAGGAAAGAGT
>NW_005842866.1:586328-598289 GCF_000455745.1 Alligator sinensis
TTCGTCATGCATCTGCTGATGCACGATAAAGTGCCATTAGCTTTTCTGATGGCTTCGTCACACTGCCGACTCATGTTCATCTTGGAGTCCACTAGGATTCCAAGATCCCTTTCCGCTTCCGTGCCTCCAAGCAGGTCAGTCCCTAGGCTGTAGGTGTGCTGGACATTTTTCCTCCCCAGGTGCAGCACTTTGCATTTCTCCTTGTTGAACTGCATTCTGTTGTTTTCTGCCCACTTGTCCAACCTGTCCAGGTCTGCTTGCAGCTGTTCCCTGCCCTCCGGCGTGTCCACTTCTCCCCACAGTTTTGTGTCATCCGCAAACTTGGACAGAGTACACTTCACTCCCTCGTCCAAGTTGCTGATGAAGACATTGAAGAGTATTGGTCCTAGGATATATTTCTTTTATATGTTTGAGACTGCACTGCCTAAGCATGCAAAATTGAAAGTCGTTAGCTGAAATAGCAGTTAGCAAGTTGAGCCAATGGTAATTATAAGGCTGATCACAAACCCGATAAAGTGCTCAGTAACATACCCACCCACAGAAGAGACAGACGGGAGATCCTAGCCCTTTGTGCGTGTGGGTGACACAACTGGGCTTTTAGCTATTGCCTTTAACAACTTCCAGGTTGTCATTCCCCCTTCTTTCCTTGCTAGTCTTTCTTCCCAGCCTCATGCCACCCCTTTTATTCTGGGGGTTGGCTTGGTTTCCTGTGCCCTTGGGGACTAATTTAATTTACTGTAGTGCAAGAGTGATGTAGGTTATAGATATGATGGCCCAGAAGTTATGTGGGAAGCAAGGATTTCTTAGGGTGATAGCTTGTATTGGAGCAACTATATAGTTGGGATAAAGTTAGACAAGTGTTTGAATGCAAGGCATTCTTTGTTCAGTCTCTGATCACAGGAAATTAGGCACAGGATAGGGAAACACACACTAGCACTTGTATGAAAGTATTTCACAGCTTGCCACTTGCTTGTGTATAAAATGTAGGTCCAAAAAAATAGGCCTAGGAGCCTGCCGGGTCACTGGGTCCAGCCCCCTGTTCTTGCAAGCAGCTGCACCGAATAATTCTGTTCATACATTTATCAAGCTCCTTCTTTTAAAACCAGTTGGGCTTTTCGCTGCCCTTACCTGTACTGGGAGACTGTCTTTCTTTGATTTCCAGCCTAAATGTATTCATGCTAGTCTTGCCCATTAGTCCTTGAAACAATGTTGTCCATTAGCTTAAATAGCATTTTTTCCTCCCTGGTGCTTACCCTCCCCGGTGTTTACCCCACAATGTATTTATATAGAGAGCAATCAGATCCCTTCTCAGCTTCCATCACATGTTCCAGCCAGCACTCTCAGTCCCATAGCTGATTTACTGATAGTGCTTCCTACCACCTGTACTATTGGAGTATTAAGAGTCCAGGGGTCAATATGCTGGTCCCCAGATGGTGCGGCATTCATATAAGAATGCCAGACTATTGTTGCCCACGTTTCTTTTCTCGTGTACATAATTTCTCATCCTTGTACATTTACGTGCTCTTGGATAGAAATGAGCCGTGTCCAAAGACATAAATGATACTGAGGAACATACATGATAGATGTTTCCAGCTAGCCCAGCGCCTTGTCGCAGGCAGTACCCAGCATCAGATGCATCAAGGAAAGATGTAACAATCCAGCAATAGGCACATATGGCATAATTTGCCACACATTATGTCTCTGATGGTAAGGGATTGGCTCCAACCCTGAAGCACGAAGTTAAATATTCCTCCCAAAATATTGTCATCATTAATTATGAGATCTCTTGATAATCTCCCGGTTGTTTTGGAGCCCTGCTCGCTCCTCGGCCTCCGTGAAATCTTGAGGCAATCCATTCCACAGTCCCCTTATGCATTCCTCTTGTCAGCTTCAAATATGACACCTTTCAACTTCATACAATGCGCTCCTAGTTCTTGTGTTATGAAACAGGCAGTTCCTGATCTATTCTTTCTAGACTATCCATTATTTAATACACTTCTATTGTGTCCCCTCTTATTTATCTCCTCTCAATGGCAGTCCCAAGGTTTTTAAGCTCTCTACAGACGACAGTTCCTTCTAGCTGTTGATCACTCTCATCTCCTTGCTCTGAATGCCTGTGGTGTAACTGAAATGTCTGGTGGGGGCATGGCAAGATTACTGGCTTGGCTCACTGCCTGGCTCTAACCTCCTCACCCTTGTTTCCATACTCTCTGGGTCCTTTGCTCTCAATGGTTATCTTTCCTGCCACGACTTGATGTTATGGTTTCATAGGGAGGCTGCTCCCGGCAGGTCTTGGGGTAGGTCCTTGTCTGAACCCGGGCCCTTTCTGGCCTTGGCTTACTTTTCATCTGGCTGGGTCCTATTGCCTGGGATCCACCACATCAAGACCCTACGTTCTCAGGCTCCAGCTCTAGCCCCTCATGGGCTCTGGGCCACTTGGCCCCTAAACACCCTTATTGTGGGCATGGGAGTTATGCTCCACAGTCTTTGCTATTGGATATGCAGACCTCTGACATGCCGCAATCTTCCCTCTGAACATATCTGGACTCAACACCCTGGGGTTCTGGCCTCCAGGGCACTCTCATCTGGGTGTCCCTGCTGCACCCCAGTGGCTTCCCATATCCCTTACAAACACCCCGGTCCTCCAGTCCAAATGTACATCAAAAGCATGAGCGTCTGCCTCCCAAAACATAAAGCTCACATAACACAAGCTCCCCTGCTGGGGTTAATCTTACCCTGTGGTAGCGCCAATGTGAAAGGCTCGAGGCATTTATCTTGTGGTGCTCACAGTGCAGGGTCTCTTCTGCCCTTCAGTGGCACAAAGCCCTTTCTCCCAGGCAGTCCAGTCTGGCTCATCCCTGGAGCTCTGCTTCCTGTGGCTCCTACAGCCAGATTGTCCCTTCTGGGCCAAGCCCGGGATTTTTTGATCCTCTCCCTGGGTCACCTGGCCCTTTACTTCTGCCCCAGGCCTGCCATTCACCACCTATACCTGGGATGCATGGTTATCTTATTTAACATCCATTCTGTTCAAGAGGCTGAGCTGGCCGGTGGGCTCTGGGCTCCCTCCCCTTCTTAGCAATGAGGCAGGCCCCTGTTATACATGGATGTAGCTTACTTTCTTCCACCAGCCTAGTCATTTTATAATCAGAGCTGCCCTGGTTTGTTTTTTTTTAAATGCAGGCTGGGATATATGATCCTCATACAAACTCAGCTGCCTAGGCCAGTGACACTATTCTCTTCCTGCATTGTAATATCGTCAGAAGCTTGTTCATGCTCCAGCTTGCACTGGGGAATCATCACTGCTTTCCAGAGCATCCCCGCAGGAGGCATCAAAAGCTGTCAGAAATGGTTGGCAGAGCGGTCCTTGTGAGGTGGCACGATGCTGTTGCTGCTGGTGTGGCCTGGATACATTCAATCTGGGCGTGCTGTCTTGAGCCTTTCTCCCCCCTTTAGAGGGAAAATGTGGTCTGGAGCCACGACTAGTACCACTATTCCACCTCTGCATCCCTGCCCCCCGATTCTTGTTCTCCCACCGCTGTCTTTTACACCTGCTATTTGAGTCTCTCCTTCCCTCTGTTGTCTTCTTCCTCTCCTAACTTCTTCCAGTAACAAAGAGATAGGACAAAACAACTCCCTGTGAGATCGGTTTTTGGGGAGTCCCAGAATAGAGTACCCATTGTCCTCCTCCTCCTGCTGACTGTCCTAGGGAAGGGCATACTGAGTAATCATCAGTCATGGGAAGGAGTGAAATTATGCTAATAAGAAGGGAGAGTTTTCTTGAGAGCTGGGTTTTAAGGACAGAAAAAAAGAAAGAAAGAGGCTGGCTGGCAGGACAGGTGGGAACAAGGAGATCATTCCTTGCCCAGGGGCAGCACGATGAAAAGCATGCAGCCAAGAGAGGGAGAAAAAATAGACAGAGCTGGGGGGAAAACTGTATTGTGCTACCTTTCCACTTCATCACACCGGTGGTTGTTATCCCAGGCCTGAACTCCTGCCAGGATGCCTCAAGCACAATCTATATTACCCCTGGCTGTTCCTGTGCTTGGCCTCTTCAGTACAGTCTGAATCACGTGGATAAAAGGCCTTTGGGAGCTGGATTGCTGGGACCAGTGAGTTTCACTGGTGTCCTACGCCAAGCCCTCGCCCAGGTCTCCAGAGGTGACAGCTTAGCACACGAGCGCACTGCACTGCTCAGCTCCCTGTCAATACCTGTAGTCCACATGGGCAGCCGCTGATTAAACCCCAGATTAAGAATTTATAATAACAGCAGCCTATCAAATGTCATTCAGTATAATGGTCAGAGCACAGGCTTAGGGGACAGGGAGACAGACTGCAAATCCCAAATTCACTTAGCCTACTGACTCAGAGCTATGCCTGCCTTAGCAGGGTTGGCAGAATTTGGTCCACTGGGTCCCTTCTGTGCCAAATCACTCAACAAACAAGGCAAAAAGTCATCCCTTCAGAAATCCTGTTGCTCCCAGCATCCACCATCTGTGGCAGGGACATTTAAGTAGTATCTAGAAAGGGGGTGTGATTACATCGGAGACAGGGACATTATCCCAATCTTTCTTTCAGCCTGGCATCGCAATTTTAATTAGCAGGTCCAAAGAGCACATCATCGACACTATTAGAGCTCGGTGTTTAGGGCCTGATCCTGCTTTCGGTGAAGTCAAAGGATGTTAATCATTATCTAGGGTTGAGGGGAATGCAGGATCTGACATTTTCTGGGCTGACATCATTTCCAGCCAATCAGAATTAGGCTGCGGAGGGCTAAAGCCATTTCCTAGTCCCGTTTACGATAATGTTGGTCAGGGTATGCTGCGGTCTCCAGGCCTCTACTATGCATTGCTGCTCTGACCCCAGATCAGATTCGAGACTTCATTCAGAAACCAAGTGACATCTGCCTTCCTCCCTTTAGGGCGCTAGTCGTGGAGCTGGGATGCTGTTACCATCTGGGTTTAGGGTTGCACTGGCTTTCTGGAAATGCATTAAGAAACAAAGGAAAGAATAGCGCTGCCATGGTATCACTACCGTGTAACCTGAGAGGTGCAGATTGTGTATGGGGCAGACAGGATAAATAAATGATGGTTAAACAAAAGCGGGGCTGCAGAACAAGCACCGGGATATGTGCAGTACATGCTGGGAGAGCCAGCAGCAGTCTCCAGAGACATGCTGTACTCAGCCTTCCTCATTCTTATCGCTGAGAAATCAGAAAGTGGGCAGCAGAGAAAGCAGGAGCGTTCTGGGAGTTCAGGACTGCCGAGCACTTAGAGGCAATCTGGAAAAACCTAGATGCTGCGGGATTGTAATGAAGACAGCGACAACAACAAAAGAGCACCGAATAGAGACTAGATCCTCAGTGCATCTAAATGAGAATAGCTCCGTTAAAATCAATAGAGCTCACACCAGATGAGGGTTTGGGTCCTAATGCTCCTTTGCAGGATTAAACTAATTGATATTTGCATGCAGCCATGCCACTGATTTCTATTTTTTGACCCCTCTGACTTTACTGCTGAGTCTTTTGAAATGCTACCATCAAATTCCAGCATTAAAAATGAAACTTTGGGCATTCAGGATTTTCAAGAGTGCCATACTGACATGGTAGGGGACCCTGGAATGGGTCGAATCCCTGTGGACTGCAGGGAGGAAGATATAAACACTGTATCTCTGGATGTCGCTCTTGCAATTTCTGAATGCCATAGTGGCCCATTTTAAGGTGCCTCTGGTCATTCATTTTTCAAATGTATTGTTTTCACTGCATCTTTTAACAAGCCAGCCCTTGACAGACATGATAGTCGCCTGCCTCTTTACAGTCATCCCAATGCTACGCACAAGTATGGCCACTTCTAGTGTCATTGCAATGACAGGAATGGCGTCGGCCACTTGCCACTCTCACAAGCTAAAGGGGAATCTCGTCATCTCTTTAGCTGCTAGTAGTAGGAGTACTACAGATGAGTAGTCCAGGATCCATCCAGTAACGAGCGGCAGTATATGCAGGCACACACATGCATGCGTGCATACACATACACACACACCAGTTTATGGGAATATGCTCTTGCACTGATATAGTTGAGGTGCTGAGCACCCACATAAGCCAGGTTTGCTTGCAAAGACTCTGTCTGGGGTACGCCTGTTCCCAGAGTGATCCAGACCTACAGAGAGCAAAGCTGTGCACACACACACACTCTTTTTATAGTCCCTAGGGACAGAGTAACTTATTCCAGCTGAGCTCAGCCACATTCCCGTGGGGCTTGGTCCCTTGGCTTCTTTCCTGGAATGGGAGCAGGCAGCTGTGCTACGGTAAATAGTCGGCTTTGGAGCAAAGGGAGTCAACTAACCCTTTGTCGCCCAGCTACTATTGCTTTTCCTGTCTAGGGCTGTCTCTACTGATGCAGCCTCACTGGCTAATTATCCCCTTGGATAACTGCCCTTACTCCGTTATGGTTCCCCTTAGGGCTGGATTCAGCTGTACAGGCTTACAAGTGTTGCCAGTCCCAGTCCTTCAAAATCATGCGTCTCCTGTGCCAAAATTAGGGTTTAAGTAAAAAACAAAAAAAAAGCAGCCTGTGAGATTAAGACATAATCGATGCTTGCTTGTTTCTTATTTGCATCTTGCATTCATGTTTTCTAGCTTTCCCCCGAAATATCAGAACCAGCATTTTTCTTTTTATGAAAGATAAGAACTGAGATATTCACAATGCCGGCCTCAGGGAAAATGGTGTCCTGGGCAAACTTGCATTTTGGTACCTCTCCCCCTCCCCACCTCCAGTACCTCCCTCTGCTGCAGGCGAGCAGGCATGGGGTGCAGTCCCACGGGGAGGTAAAGCTGCCCACCCTGCCCAGCCCAGCTCCTTCTGATCAGCAACTGGGGTAGGGATCAGACAGGGTGGGCTGGGGCAAGGGGAGAGCACTGCTGTGTGTGTGTGTGTGTGTGTGTGTATATGTGTGTGTATGTGTGTGTGTGTGTGTGTATGGCACCCCCCTGATCATGGAGCCTTGGGTGGTTGCCCACATCTCCCACCCCTAAAGCCAGCTCTTGATCCTCATATAGCTACCCCTCCACCTTTCATTCCTAACAAACAACAATTATCTGGATGCACTCAATTAAATCATAACAGTTAGCAATACTGGTTCAGACATGTGACAATTATATCTGGTAGTGTCCCTGAGCCTCCACAGACTACACAGAAAGAGGGACTGATGAAAAAGGGCAAGGGGTATTTCTGTTGCCAGAGCTCAATAGACGGAGAAAATAGCAGATCCGTGTCATTTGTGGCCACTTGTCCTATTTGTCAAGTACTATCCCCACAATGGTCAGTACTGAACCCTGTGACCAGCATTATATACCTAATTCTTCCAGAGGTGAGGATTTCTTAGGGTGATCTCTTTTATTGGACCAACTATGTAGTTAAGATAGAGTTAGACAAGCTTTCAAATGCAAGACTTTATTTGCATTTGAAGGCTTGTCTGACTCTATCCCAACTACACAGTTCATCCAATAAGAGAGATCATCCTCAGAAATCATTGCTTTTCACATACTTTCTGGACCATCACAGCTACAACATTACTCTTACACTACTATAATTCTTCAAGGCACAAAGACCAGTGCTATTTCTGCTACACCTTTTATACGATGCAGTAGACAGCCTGGCCTGAACAGGGTCTGATGAAAAGCTAGCAGGAAGGAGGATGGCAGCCACCTCCACCTCGTTTGGGGAGACTGGTACCACTGTGGGAACTAGACTTATGCTTTCTAATAAAAGCAAGGACTTGACTCTGTGTTGTCCCTATCCAGTAAGTGGTAAAGCTTACTCATGAGTCACCCCTGTGTATCTCATAGCTAACCTTCCCTGAAGGTCATTCCACTATCCATCACTTGTAGTTGCGCTGGGGAGCAGCACAGCTCTGCCCCAGCAGAGTATGAGTGGTAAAAGTAGGATAAAACAAAAATAAATCAATATTTTTAACTGGACAGTTTTATTTATAAAGAATGTTCCATTTTTCAGATCATTATAACAGGCAGCTGTGTTACCAAGGGAACTATGAGGGAAAAATCAAGGAAGAAAGGTGGTGGAGATTACCATGAATAAAAACCAAGGGTTTTTCTGCAGATTAGGTTTGCTGGTAGCAGGCTCCTTATCTTTAGCTTTAGTGTATTTAATACACTTCAGTTGAGTCCCCTCTTAGACATCTCCTCTCAACGACAGTCCCAAGTATTTTAAGCTCTCCAAAGAGGACAGTTCTTTCTGGCTGTTGATTGCTCTCATCACCTTTCTCTGAATGTCCATGGTGTAACCAAAATGTCTGGTGCCGGCATGACAAGGTTGCTGGCCTGGCTCACTGCCTGGCTCCGACCTCCTCACCCTTGTTTCCATACTCTCTGGGTCCTTCACCCTCAACAGTTATCTCTCCTGCCACGACTTGATGTTATAATTTCACAGGGAGGCTGCTCCCAGCAGGCAGATGCAGGTTTTGGGGAAGGTCCTTGCCTAGACCCAGGTCCTTCCCAGCTTGGCTCACTTTTAATCTGTCTGGGTCCTGCTGCCTGGGATCCACCGCACCAGGACCCTCTGTTCTCAGGCTCCAGCTCTAGCCCCTCATGGGCTCTGGACCACTTGGCCCTTAAGTACCACTGCTGCGGGGCCAGGAGTTACACTCTCCAGTCTTTGCTATCAGATATGCAGTCCTCTGACATGCCACAATCTTCCCTCTGAATGTATCTGGACTCAACACCCTGGGGTCCTGGGCCCCAGGATTGCTCTGAGCTGGGTGTCCCTGCTGCACCCCAGTGGCCTCCAGTGTCCCTTGCAGACACCCCAGTCTGCACATACATCAAAAGCATGAGCGTCTGCTCCCTGAAACATAAAGCTCACATAATACAAGCTCCCTCATTGGGGTTATTCTTACCCCACAGTAGCGCCAATGTGAACGGTTCGAGGGACTTCTCTTGTGTTGCCTTATCTTTAGGCCTTACTCTTATCTTTAGGCCCTACCCTTATCTTTAGGCCCATAACAGGCTACCTGTTATGTCAATTTTGATGAAACAATAGAACAGAAAGTGTCAAGGGTGTTAACAAGCCCCCGTCGTTGCACATTATTAAATAGTTACATAAGCTTCATGATTTCAAGGATGAAGATCTTGGTTTGCTTAGTTCCATGACACATAATTGCCATTAAAAATCATATTAGCCCTACATTAAAGATAAAGAAACAGAAAAATGAAGGTGAAGGAAGGTAGCTGCAAGATCTGAAATATAAAGTGAAGCTTTTACTTTAAGAACAGCCATCACAGAAGGGGTGAGCAAGCACACAGATTCTTCTTCTTGATTCTTCTTGCTGATTCTTCTTGAAAGCTGCTAGAGACATGCCCAGTGCATGCTTTTGTTAGCCACGCTGAGACCTGGGAACCTTGTACCACTGCTGGACTATTTAACATCTTGTTTTTAGCTGCTTTATTTTTTTTAAATTAATTTGTATCCACAGCCAAATTAACCAAAACTAATTCCAAATCTAAGAGTCCAAAGCCATAAGTGGCCCTACTACTGGCAAACATCCTTCATCTGCACCTGAGGCTTCAGATGGTTTCAAAACCTTCGGCAGGAATCCTACTTTGTATGCCCCCGAATTTTGCTGGCCCTTAGCCATAAGGCCCTAAGAGCAAGCAAGGGAGGAGATTCCCATTTCCATAAACTGGGCTTAAAGCCTCTGCACCTCGGCGGGTACTGAACCATGCCAGAAGAGCAGTTCTCCCAGGTAGCCCTTCAGGATACTGCCTTCTTGGACACAGGTACATGGTATTTCCCCGGCCAGGTTAAGAAGCCACTACACTTGTCCTGAGCCTTATAGTCACAAGCTCACAGATGGACTGGCAAAGACGTATGGATCCCTCTCTTTTGGGTGGCCTATAATACCCATACTAGACATGGGTTTTCAGAAACAGGGGGATAAAGATCCAACAGTATCAAGCTGGATCCTGGGATCCAAGGAGATGAGGCATGTGGCAGCCACAGCTATAAAGCTTGCTCGTGCCTTGCTAGCTGTTCTCCTGGCATCAGTGTCTAATTAGTTTGTTCATCATTTGGGACTAATTGGCAGTGCACCAAGTTTGCTCCATCTATTTCTGGTCTCTTCTTGTTTACCAGACATATTCTTACCACAGTCCTTGGGTGGTATCAGTAGACCTTTTTGTTTTGACTGAGTTCAGCCTTTTTTTTTTACCTTCTGCTGGCTTAATTTTGTTACAGGCTAAATTGAACTTTTATGACACTGAACTGATTAAAGCCGTAGGCCTTTGCTCAACAGCCACTAAATAATAGGTATGAAATAATACCCCTTGGCTTGAATGAGAATTATTTATTGGCCACCTCCAGAAAACAGGGCTTTGGAAAATGCACCAGAAATCCTTGAAACGGAATAGAGATCCACATTTTTCATGTGAAGGAAAGCTCCCTCCTACAACTTAAGCTTTTAAATGATCTCTTTTGTTATCCTGCTCCACATTGTTTAAACCCTTATTTACTTCAGTCTGTCTCCTCTTGTATCAGTTGTCTCCAACATCTCTTCCGTGCAGCTGTTCTTATCTCTTCCTCCACCCAGCATCCCTTTGTTGCCTCTCCTTTTTCCCTCTCTGCTCCCCTCATCCTCACTCCCCACCCTTTACAGATGAATTTTTCATGCCTACAAACGTGATCTCTCCACTGTTTCCCATCTCTCTGGAGTGCAATGGGTCCCTAGGGGTCCCCAGGCTTGCATTACCAGTATGGGCTTTTCTAGCCCCGCACAGGTCATAAGCAGCAACCCTGCTTGCCTCCCCCTTCAGCATCAATTGTCTGGAGAGATTCTGAAATGATCGCATCTCTCTGCATTGCCTCCTATCACTATGGCAACCTAAGTGAGGATGTGCTGCAGGGATGCGATCGCTGCAGTGACTTTGCCAGGCATGGGCAGGACATGTGAGCTCCACCAGGCCAGCAAATTCAACCAGGGGAGGGAAATGTTGGCTCCGGTTACAATTTTGTGCCTAACTGAGGCACGATTGGAGACCCGGCTGAACAGAAGGTGGGACCGGCTGCTTGTCCCCACTCCGGCAGGTGCATTATTATGTGCTTTGGATCCAAGAGAGGTTGTAGGGCAGCGATTCCCAGCCACCGAGATGCACCGAGATCCTTTTAAGGGTGCCACAAGGTGCCACGCACTGTTACCTGCACCAACATTTTACAAGATAAACCCAGAGATTTCGAACAGGACAACTTTTACAATCTTTGTTTTCTCCAATGCCCGATGAACGGTGTTTGCGCCCAAAAGCTTGCAATGAAATAATTGTTTTTTTGCAAAAATCTTGTTGCTCTAATAAAAGAGATCATCTCTACTATGAGTCCTGATTGCGATTTCAAATAGGTATCCATAACGCCGAAATAAATGGCGGCTGGTCGTTGATGTCAACTGCGGGGTTGCTGATGTCGACTGCTGGTCGATGATGTCAACTGCGGGGTTGCTGATGTTGACTGCTGGTCGCTGATGCCAACTGCCGGTTGCTGATGTCAACTGCGGGGTCAGTGATGTCAATTGCAAAGTTGCTGATGTCAACTGCATGGTCACTGATGCTAACTGCAGGGTTGCTGATGTCAACTGCTGGTCGATGACGTCAACTGCAGGGTCAATGATGTCAACTGCGGGGTTGCTGATGTCAACTGTGGCGTCGCCATTGGCACGACTAGGAGCATGCGAGAGGCCTTGAATGGGACAAGAGAGAGAGGTGCGGGGCGCATGGCCCTCCCTGAGGAGAAGGACCCCTGCCCCCTCCACAGCCCTGAGGAGAATCCCCCGCTCCACCCCCATCCCCATCCCCATCCCCGCGCAAGGGCTCCTGGGAGTTGGAGTCGCCCCCCGCTCCCATAGCGCACCAGCCGAGTGGGACTCCATTTCCCGTCGGCCTTCGCGCGCCGCCGGAAGGGGACGGCG
>NW_005842866.1:598677-626060 GCF_000455745.1 Alligator sinensis
CTGTATGGATAGATCGGGGGTGTACAGATGGATCTGGGGGGAGGGGTCTCTACGCATAGGTGTGGGGGGGTCTGTATGGAGAGATGGGGGGAGGGGTCTGTACGGGTAGATCTGTGGGAGGGGTTTTCTACGGATAGATCTGGTGGGGAGGGTCTGTATAGCTAGATCTGGGGTGGGGGTTGCGGTGTGTCTATATGGACAGATACAGCTGTCTATGTCTGGAGAGATCTGTAGAGTGATATCTGCATCTAAAGAGATCTATCTATATAGTTAGGTATGGATAGCTATGTCAATAGAGAGAGAGAGGGAGATCCAGTAGGCAGCCATTGATCTTTTTGGATCGTGGCGTGTGCGTGAGAGGTCACCCGGACGGTCGACACCTTTGCCTAGGCAGGAAGATGGAGGAGGGGAGGCTGCTCACACCCTCCGTCCCCTCTTCAGGCAGCATCCCAGGACAGGACTGAGTCCATATGGCTGTAGTGATGTGCAGGTCCAGGCATCACACCCAGGTCTCCCACATGGCAGGCAGGAGTCCAGCCCAATACCACAACAGTGAGAGTGAGAGGTCTGTCTATATAGATATCCATAGCTATTTATCTCTATCTCTATCTGTAGAGAGACCTGTTTATATAGATACCGATGTGTATACCTAGAGATCTATCTCTCTATACATATATCAATGTCTATATGTGTATGTAGATATCCATCTATGTAGCTATTAAACTACATCTGTGTATATAGAGAGATCTCTCTATATAGATATCTATATCAAGTGAAAGATCTGCCATCTGTAGATTGATAGACGTATCTGTATGTACCGTGGTTAGTTTATAAGGTGCAGTCCTATCTGACCTTCTCCTGCTTTGTGTTGTTTTTTTTGCCAGTGAGCCCCTGAACAGGTGCCCTGATGGCCCCTTTTTTTCCCTCCTTCCATCTGATATTCCCCTTTGCAGGGGCCATTTTGCAGATGAGAGACTGAGTGAGGGTCCCTGCAGAAGAAAAATAGAGAAAGGGGTGGTAACTGTTTTTCGAAAACCAGCTGGCTACCATCTGGTTAAAACAAGACAGGACGGCAGTGTTATTTGTAGGCATCTGAGTCTGGGAGGAAAGGAGTGAGGCATGTGTAAGTCTTGGTAAACAGTATGTTGTAATCTTGATTGTGCTATTATGTGCCAATTATACAGCAGTATGATGGGGGAAGTGAGGAGTGCACTGACCAGCAGACGAACTGCTGAATGTATTGCCTTTTTTTTTTGTGGAGGAGAGAACAAATAATTATCAGAGAGAATCGTTCTGGCCCGAATTGCCAAAGAACCACTGTAAGAAATGCTCCTTCATATCACGATTTGCATGTTCCAAGAGTAGGCATCCGGTCTTAAAGGCAAACATTTTGAAAAGGGGAAATGCATTTGAAAGCAGGTCTTCTCTATTGCTGCATGCATGTTGGAAAGATTAGCCATCTGTAGGAATAGTGATTTCACTTGCATCTGAATGTCCTAAAAATAATAAAAGCTGCATAATACTTCAAAGCAGAAACTTGCCACTAGCTGGGGCTATTAAGAAATTTCTCTGCAGGATACATCATTATACGCATCATGGCATTTGGATAGGGTAATTGAAGGCATCCCGCGTTCACTTTAGTCACAGATAGGAGGCCAGATGGACCGTTAATTTGTTCTGATGTATCCGTTACTTTGTGAGGGCTTGATCCTTCACAGACTTGTCTCCCACTGAGGACCAAATTGCTTACGCACATTTTTTGCAGAATTGGGCCTCTCTTGGATTTCAGAATCCTACATGAGCAATTCAGACGTCACCAAGTTTTGTCAAGAGAACATTTTGTGTAGTATTAAATGCAGCCACCTGAAACATGGCATCTGCTTCATAGCGTTCACGTGCCTATTTACCTGTCTATTTAAGATAGGAAGTAAAGAATCCCTTCTATTGAAATAATTTGGGTTTAAAGGTGAAATGCAATTAGCCACGGTTCTAAAAGATGTTTTACTTTGAATCGTACGAAGCCCATATGATTTTTCCTCATCTTGACTTTTTATATTTAATACTAATGACTAAACGCATGGACTTCAGAGAGTTTCATCTTCTAGCAAGCAGCTTTTTAAACACAAGTGTACCATAACTAGATGGCAGAAGGGCTACATAATTCAGTAACTTTTTATAAAATATTAAGAGTAAGAGTGAATCTTAGCCCACAGTCATTAATCTAGCATTGGAGATTGTCTAGCTACTTTTTCATTAAAAGGACTATTTCCTGGCTAAATGTATACTTATAAGTTCCTGACCTGTGTTAGTAATAATACCTTACTTTATTAACGTATATTTTAATACTTTTACACTGACAGTTATTAAATCTAACCTTTTTTAATTTCTCATTTGAGGAGACTGGGATAGTCAGTACCATTCTGTTCCCACTTGCCACAGTTAGTTTCACTTTGCTAATTCTGAAATACCCAGGCGACTGCACTTTGGGATGTAAGTGCATGGCAATTTTAAAATCCAAACATTAGGCCCGTCTTGTTAAGCTCAACCATTCCTAGTAAAGCCAGTGGGAGTTAATAGTGCGTGTGAAGTGTTGTAATTATGGTGATCCAAGAAATGTCTGAGATTCAAGAGGTTCTTTGTGGTATCTTTTATTAGACCAACTGTTATGTTTGGGAAAGAAACTGGACAAACTTTTGGGCACATAATGCCCTTCCTCAGGTCTATCCAAAAGCTTGTTCAACCTCTCTCCCAACGATACAGTTGGGCCAATAAAAGATGTCACAAAAACTGCTTGCCTCTCGCACAGTGGGTGTTTATGGCATTCTTGCAGAAATGAAATTAAAATTATTGAAATGGGTGAGAGTGGTGGCTGGAAGGGAAGCAATGAAATAATTCCTGGCAATACTAGCATTCCTTTGACATCTCACTGAATGCATTTAACAAACTATGAAGGGAGTTTCTCCATGATTACCGATCTAGCTATTCTCAAAACATGCTACGTAAAAGAACATGGCCACAAACTGAAGGTGAATAGATTTAGATTGGACATAAGGAAGAAATTCTTTACAGTGAGGGTTGCCAAAATATGGAATGGGCTCCCAAGGGAGGTGGTGCTTTCCCCTACCTTGGAGGTGTTCAAGAAGAGATTGGACAGGCATCTGGCTGGGGTTACCTAACCTCAGGACTCTTTTCTGCCAGGAGCGGGGGCCTTTCCTGCCCGGAGCAGGAGGTCAGACCCAGTAATCTGCCAGGTCCCTTCCGATCCTAGAAATGTATGAAATCTGTGAGAAACATTGAAGATTAGCTTTATAAATGATAAATAAATAATAGATTTTACTTGAAAATATTTTTTGATAAGATTTGCAATAGAATTCAAACTAAAGATGTTCCAGTAACGTTTAGAGAACTGAATTTAACTTACTACATTAAAAAACAAACGATCAAAAAACCCCTCTGGATCTTCATGTTTGTGGGATTTTTTTTTTTTTTTTGCTTGTGATTTAAACTCCTGCAATTGTGATGGTTTTCCACTGGCTCTGGCATTTGATCAAAGAAAAACCTGTACTGTGTCCGCATGCCAGGGAAGCTTTTGTTCTCTAATGCTGTTGGAAAGGATTATTTGCCATCTCTGTTTTTTGAAAAAACAGTTTCTCAGGGTGCTGCGTAACACACAGCTGCAGTCCTTTTGGATGGTTATCCAAACAATATTAATACTAGGGCTTCTAAATTTGCTGGTGACTGCATCTAATTCTTTTTGTACATCAACAGATACTCTGGTTATGTCCTTCAGGAAGGATAAGCTACAATTTGTGCTGCTGCTTCCCCTACCCCACTTTTGGGGGTACTATGCTTTCCCAAAAGCAGCATCAAATGCAGACTTATGCACAAAAGAAATTTTGACTAACACAAGTTGTTACTCCATACTTTGCTTTTATCTTTCCTTTTTCTTTCTCTCCTTTTCTTCTCTCCTTTTATCATTTTTCCTTTTGTTGCCATGTGTCGAATTTTACTTTTTCCGGAAAAAAATGTTTTTAAATGTATACACTAGGGCAGAATCCCTTTCCATTATATTAATTCTCATCTCTAGACAGAGTAGTGGACTAAAACTTCTAGTCTTTTGTGCTGTGACCATGTCTCCCTCTCCGTGGTCCCATCTTTGTCCTTTCATCTTTGTCTTTCACTTTACTGTTCTTCCCCTTCCCTGCCAAGAGTGAGTTTAGGCATGTATAGCGAACTGTCACTGGCAGGTGCGTTTTGAGCAAGACGTCTCTTTCATGGGGCTTATTGTAGGATTGGGGTCTCAGTTGTGAATCAGTAGGCTATTTATTTTAATTCTGTGGTTTTCTAGTGCAAAATGCTGCATTTGTTTCTTAGGCCCCCTCTATACGTGCAGGTAAAGAAAGGCATGATTGCATCTAATGTGTGATCCATGCCGTTGTGCCTCCTGCCTTGCCACATGTGCATGGCAGGAGGCATGACTGTGGGGTCCAGTCGCACCTTATTGCTCATATAGTAGGAGCCCAATTCTGGGCTTCCCCTGCATCGGCAAGAAGCAGGCTCCCAGCCGCAGAGGCCATGGGCCGCTGGGACCAAGAGTCCCGCAGCTGACTGGGTTCTCAGTGCTGGCTGCACCACGTGCACAGTTGGGACCGAGTGCCCCATTAGGTACAGGACTCTTGGTCCGGGCTGCCCACGAGGTGCATCCAGGACCAAGAGCCCCATCAGCAGTGGGGGTTCTTGGTCCTGGCTGTGCTCCTTTGCAGCCAGGACCAAGAGCCCCGTCAGCTATGGGACTCTTGGCCCCTGCAACCATGGGGTGCTTCTAGCTGCGGGCGTGCAT
Organism: Alligator sinensis; assembly: GCF_000455745.1. Taxonomy (NCBI): domain Eukaryota; kingdom Metazoa; phylum Chordata; order Crocodylia; family Alligatoridae; genus Alligator; species Alligator sinensis. The sequence goes on from NW_005842866.1 coordinate 603,518, forward strand.
GAAGCATCCCCATACCATTGTGGCTGGGAGACTACATTGGCTGCAATCTCGCAGCCCAGGGCATGCATTGTGCTCCCCAGCACTTGGGAGATCATAGTAGCTGCCATCTCTCCACAGACTGCCCACACATGCAAATTAAAGCTGTATAGAAACCAGCTATAAAGTTATTACATATTTTCAAGCAATTACGTTATAGCTGGTTGAACCTTTTTAAGGTGGGGTAGCTAAATTGGCACATGTAGGCGGTCTAAATTTATTGCGTCATGAACCAGGCAATTGCGCTATAAATATAACGTGTAGAGAGAGCCTCAGAGATGCATAAGGCCCGTTTTTGAAGAGCTGATATAACATTTATGTGGTTCTTGTTACCAAAGGACCTGGTCATATATTATGTAGAGCTGGAGGCTTTCAAGGATGATTCAGCAAGATCACAGCTTCGCATCTGTTGGAATTTTCCAGGTTCAGTAGTACAGCTCACTAAGGATTTGCAGCAACTTCATAAAAACACGTTGGCCTAAAGGGAGGCATCATATAACTCTCGTTGGAAAGTTGTAGTAGTTAGGGTGAGCACAGAACCTCCCTGAGCTGTTAAATTTTCAACCAGCATCTAAAAATAAATGCTTTTGCTCTCCTTGGCAAGCTGCAGGTTGGTTGCTAATGAGTCCCTGCAGTGTGGTGGGAACATCTGATTCTTTCATCAGGCTCACTGGACCTTTATCTCTTGATTGCATGCAATAGAAAGTCATAAGGGTTGATAAGTAGGGGATCTTCAAAGCAGGAATACAGATATCATCCTGCACCTGAGAGAATTAAGTGCTCTGCAGTATCAAGACTGCAAAGCAAGTCCCTGAACAACACACAGGAAATTCACTGGGGTCCCGATTCTGCAGTAATTCTGGACGTGCAGACCTCTGCAAAGACTCCCAGTCACTTCAGGGGGCTGCATGTTGGTGCAGGGGTGTGCCTACATAATGCTCACTGCTGTGATCCATGGTGTTCTTGCTTATTCAACAGATACAAAACAGGTGAGCACCTGTCGTGCATTGCATATTATTTCCATATTCTTTCCTGCTATAAAATTCTGTTGGCAGATGCAATTAAAATGGGTGCAATGACATGCTGATTGTCTAAAGACTGATAGTAGGGCTTACTATAGACTTGTTCCTAGAAAGCATTTCAAGCGGGCTTCTCAAAGGACAAAAGAAAATACCTCCAATTATAATTATGTCTAGAAGCCAGAGACAAAACGTATAAGTGCCTTCAAAATATATTGTCATAGTTTAAAAGAAGTTTATGAATAAAGGCAAAGCGCAAAAGGAAATCAAATGAAAAGAACAAAACTGGAAGACTGGAAATAGCTGACCCAGGTAGATTCTAGGGCAGCAAAAATACCTTTGCAAATAAGGCAACAGGGAATATGCAGACCAGAGGTAATGCAATATTTAGGAAACTAATCTGTGTTAGCAGTCAGTCCTGAAAATTTTAAAAATTATGTTTATATTGGTAGATGCTATGTTTCGAGTCAGAACCATGCAAAGGTTTGAAGAGTACATTGCCATACTGTATTGTATGCTGCAGTCTATAAGTGTAGGGACAAATGTCTCCTTGTCTAAGACAAGCATGTGTAATATTTGCTTTATTTCTGAGAAAAAAAGTGACTAATTTTAATTGATACGTAATAACTGAGTCCATAATTACCCCTTGATGAAAACTTGCTAATATACTTGGTTCTAGGGGATTGTGGCTGCATCCACACAAGATGCTGACTGCACAGTCGTTTAGTACTTGCATACCCAAGTACAGGCAGTCCTCAGACTTAAGATAATCGGTTCCTGAAAACCGCGTCTTAAGTTGAAACGTTGTAACTTGGAACCAATTTTCTCTTAAGAAGCAATGTTATAAATGGGGGGTTGGTTCCTGAACCAAGGCCCGATACCCTATTTTCACCAAAAATACTCCACAGTTTTGTACTTGATCAATTATAGATGAGTAATATAGCTACATTAAAATATTTATATTGTAAATAGCAATCATATTGATTTGGAAGGACTTCTTTGAGGTGACTTTGCTGGACTTTTTGAAGGGCTCTTGGCTGGAGTCTTCTCAGGAGTCTTGGCTGCAGGTTTTTCTGGAGCCTCGTCTGCTTTCTTAAAGAAAGTTTCCAAGGAAGTTTGGACAGATGTTCTCCAGGGAGATGGGCAATGCAGTGAACTTGTTCGCTGACGTGGCATTGCATCAGATCAAGCGTTGTAAGTCGAAACTGGTGTTGTAAAGTTGAAGCAGGGTGTCAATTTATAAATGGTGTAAGTGAGAAACATTGTAACTCAAAATGTTATAAGTTGAGGACTGCCTGTACTAAATGACTGCGCAGTAATTGGCCCTGCACGGCTCCTTGGTAACATTGCGCAGTAGCGTGTTACTACTGTGCAGTATGCGTCTCGTGTAGACACGGCCACTGTGATCAAAGGTGAAGCGCTATCTTTGTTCTCAGAATTAAATTCAAAAGGCTGAATAGTAGCAGAAATTGAAATATTGTATAGAATTCTATACTTGTCCAGTTGTATTGTGTTGCATGAAATGGTTTTTGAAAGTCAACCAAAATCAAAGATTAAAGACTAAAAACAGTCCAAACATTGGCCTACTGATTGCACCCAAAGACTGTATCAATATCCAGTGTGGTAACCCAGGGGAGTAGGGGGCTGCATGAAGAAAAATTGGTATGGTGGAAATGTTCAGCAGTGAGGTTGAAATGTCTGAGAGGATAGACTGTTCTGCCTGTTGTTCTTTTTTTGGGAGTCCTGAATTTGTCACTGAAGCCATGAATAAACTTTATGGCCACAGCCGCTATTGTAACTGCCTGTTGTGACCCACAGATTGGTCATGACCCTGTTGAGCTTTCATCAGCTTGATCTTCCTTCCCTGGTTTCATTAGCCAAGACTATACGTTTTGCAAAACTACAGTTACACGTATGACCAGAGAGGCAGCTAAAGGCAGTATCATAATTGGCCTGATGCTGGTACAGGTCTTTTTGCAAAACTAGTTACATGTATGACCAGAGAGGCAGCTAAAGGCGGTATCATAATTGGCCTGATGCTGGTACAGGTCCGCCAGGTCTTCAGGTGGCTGCCATGATGATATGCCATGCCAGTCTGTCTCCAGCAATGAGGTGCTGAGTGCCAGCGCCAAAGACGGGCTGCATTTGCACTCTCTCTCAACTCTTCTCCGTTTCAACTCCATAACAAAGACAGCAACAACTGTTTCAGGGAATCTTGTCTAGCTTCTAAGGATATTTTTCTTTCTTTTTTGTATCTTTTAATAAAAGCTTTTTAATGGTGATTGTTTGCCATGAAACTAAGCAGACCAAGGTGTCTGTAAGCAAAACTGTGGACCATGTTGACTTGTTTGACAGTTTTACACTGACAGGGACTTTCTCTCCCTTAATTGTCTAAGACAGTGGTGATCTAACTTTTGCCTCCACAGTCCAGATGAGGGGTGATGGGATAGCACAGGGCCTGATCCTGGCATGAGGGCCAATACAACATTCAGGCTATCTCCACTTGGCCTGCATACGTGGATCAGACTGCGTGGCCTTGGCTTGCCCCTGCATCACAGATTGGGCACAGTGGCCTCATGCTGCCTCTGCCCAGCTCCTGGGATCAGGCCCCAGGGCCTCCAGTGTTGGGTTTGGACCCCGGGGCTCCATGTTGCTGTCCTAGACTGGGATTGCATCCTGTGCCACCAGCACTGGGCCCATGCTGCTCTGCATGCCTGATCCATGTACAGAGTTGCACTTTCTGGCCCATGGGGCTCCCCACAAGCCCAGAAATTTGGCAGCAGGGGAGCAGAGCCACTACTCCCCCACTGCCCAACTTTAGGACCTGGGAGGAACCCTGTGGGTTGGGTGAGACGGTGCTGATGGCTGGTTCTGGCCTGTGGGCTGGGGATTGAGCACCCCGGTTTAAAACAACCATTTCCATTTTTTTAAAACTTAAATATTTTTCCTCTTAGTCTAAATTTGAGTTGCCTCTTTAAAGATTGCTGTTCTTTTTTCAGGGGAAGGAAAAAAGAAGCAAAACCTATGTCAGTTGGGTAATTATGAAATGTTGCATTTATGAGAGTAGATGACTAAACTCTGTGGCTAGGGACAGAAGTTACACACAAACCAGTTTAAGTGATCAGAAAGTAGTTTAAACCTGTAATAGATGTTCAGTGCACATAAACCAGTTTCAAAATGGCTGAAAATGGTTTAAGATAAACCTGGTTGAATGTAGTATCAGATTTAACTGATTTAGGTCAGACCGGTTTATGTAACCTTCTGTCTCAGACCCCTTCCTGGTTCAAGTTCAATCACAGTCCCCTAGCATCCTGTGCTGGGCTGGGCTGTGCTGTCTGCTCACTGCCCCTCCCAGGCAAACTTCTGCTTGGGCCTGGGGCCAGGGAAGGGGGCTAAACCACCCCAAGTATGGAGCTGCCCTGCCCTGCTTGCTTACTGCTGGCGGTGACTGTGGACTATAAATCCCAGAGGCATCTAGAAGCAGGAAGAGAAAGTGATTAGCAACCCTGTAGAGTCCTGCTAGTGTGATTCTGGACTGCAAATCGCAGAGATCTTGGGGGGCAGCAGAAAGAGGAAGTGAACACACAGCCCATGCTGGCTACATGCCAGAGACCCGTGCTTTACCGCCCCCCAGCTTCTGGCTTGAGCCACTGCAGGCATGTGGCTGCATTTCTTGAATCAAAAGTGAATGTGTGTTCATTTGCGTATTGATTCAACCTCTGCATCTTAGACTAACCTGCAAAGAATGAATCAATTGAACCTCAGGCTTTTTGACTGTCTGTACTTAGCTTGGGACACGTATATGCCTAGTATCATGTACCTACAATGGAGCTTTGTGACCACTTACAATGGGCAAGTTAAAGAGCACAGGATGAGAGACAGGAGAGCAAACAAAATGAAACTGGAGAAAGTCCTAGGAACATTTACTCACTGGATATCACAGATCTCTGTAGCAAACAAAGGTCTTTAGTATAGTTCTTAAATTGTATGTTTATAAATACAAGGGTGAATCTTTTCTGTTTAACATTACCTAGCTACTTACTGTATTGGTGGAAATGCTGGCATATTGATAACTGAAAAATAAACAGATGCTTCTATTTTTATTGGGGCAATGGAATATGTAACTCAAGAACTTTGTATAAGTGGCCTTACCAGCATAATGCTTTATGTATTAGATGACTTAACTGTGCAGCATGAATGCCAGGTTCCCTGCTGTTCCAGAGGGTTTTTTTAAACATATACTGCAGAATGGAATTATTTTGTGTCTTGGGGGATGATCCTTGTTCCATTTGGAAATGGTAAAAAAACATCCATAGGTCTGCCACAAGTGTGGATCTGGCTCCTGCACCTGTAGCTGTGAAATTTCCTGCAAAGTCGCTCTTTGCTATAGAGTTATGCTCCCAGAATGAACTTTGAATAATAAACAATCTTCCAGCTCATGTCGTTGGGATAAAACCAAACATGGTCAGTGATCTGAAATGTCTGCAGAAAGCTAGGAACAATATTTGGGAGAGGTATGAACTACCTTGTTAGGATTAGTTTGGACACCTGATCATGGCAGTTAACATGCAATTTAATATGATCAGTAGTGAAATAGCAGAAACACCCAGCTAATGTGACGGGCCACAATTCCCCAGCTGCCTCTCCTTTCTCAGGTGCCAAAAGCTCTCCCCCACCCACAACTGCCTGCCAAAAACTTCCAGCTTTCTGTCATTTTTTTACAGTCCATTTCTATCTTTAGAATGGGATTGTGCAGTATGTTGAAAGTGAAATTCAGTTTTGTGGTACTCCATCTTTAACAGAGCTATGGGACTGAGATTAAACTGAATGCTGCCATTTTGGGATCGAATTGAAGATGTCGTGCACTTTGCTGCTGGGGATTGTCACAAGTTCCTGGGATCTGGTAGAACAGGTGACTCTGAGGGTTTCGTCAGTGGGCGCACAACCCTGATGTGTATGTTAGGGAAAGGATGCAGTTTATGCCTCTGCTCGTTCTGGTGTAACTCAACAAAATCATTTTGTATTGCAAAAAGAAATGTGCGCGTCTGCTTCCCTTGAGTCCGAGTCTTATTGCACCATAATGTATTGGAGTGCCCAGTCTATAGACCAAACACTGCACTCAGTTTTTTGCAAAGTTATAACATCCAGTGTATTCCTCCCCTGGGATAAACTCTGGATGTGCAAGGTGGTCAAAAGCATTCACAAGAACACACAAACAGTGCGTGATTCCCATCTCTAATGTCTTTCAAATATAGACATGGCTCTGAACCATCCTCACTCAGCCACTTGCATCATTTGGTACATTTTCCTATAAAATGCTAACTTTTGCATGCTCCCAAGTTTAGAATAAAGCTCAAAACAAAGTGCCTATTTAAGGAGATAATCCCACAGCCTAACTCACGCAGTCAAGCAGCATATCTATCAATTATGTAAAGCATTATTTCCTTCACTGAGTTGATGGTAAAGGATTTTCTGAACATGCTTATTGGAGTCTACTTGAAATTGGATCTTGAGCATTGCTTGGTCAGCAGGGTGAAACAGAAGGTCAGTTATCAATGTGCATACCTCAGAGTGTCTTCTGATTTAAGCTCGAAACCCGTAAAGCGTCTTGATGTTAATAGACCTCCATAACCTTTTGAAAGGGATCTACTTCTGTGAAATCTAAGAACGGTTTCCCCTGTTTTAGTTTCCGGCTTCCATTCCCTGCAAATGTATTTACAAGACCAGCACACAGGCTGCATGGGAAGTCTAAAAGAAATCACCTTTTTCTGTGGAGACTTTGATGCGGAGTGCAGTATTAATTTACAGACAAACCGATGTGTTGCATTTTGCCATAGAAATGTTGATTCAAGGCTGCATATTTCTGGTGGCTCTTACTTGTGGTTTATGAAACTCCCCTAACAATTTTGTCTTACTTTTTTTCCCCCCAAAAGGATTTTTCCCTTCCCATCTTGTTTTCCATTCAGCTTCCAAAGAATATCCCCAAAATATTTTTGTTCCCTATCTCTTAGGTTGTTTGAAACCTTTGGTCTGATTGAAAAATCTGCAAAGAAAAGTTGCCTATACCTGGGATATCTTAACTTCACAAGGATGGTGCACAGATCCCATTGCAAGGATGCTTCATCTTTTGCAGGGATTTTTTTTTTCTCTTCTAGTTAGATCAGGGATATGCAAAATGCGGCCTTGGGGCCAGATGTGGCCCGCTAGGCCGCTCTATCAGGCCCGTGGGGCCCCTAAAAAATTTAGAAAATTAATATTAATCAGTCCTCGATGGCTTGCCAAAACTCAAGAAGTGGCCCTCTGCCCAAAATAATTGCCCGCCCCTGAGTTAGATAGTGGTGAGCAGGCTGCCCTCTCTTATTGTGCACGGTAGGGTATTGCCTTTGAACAAAAATAGCTTTCTTTACCCCATCTGGCTTCTGACTGTGACTGAATAGCATGGGCTGGTACCTATAAAAGTGTATGCTTTTCGAACGAGTTAGCCTCTAAGGTGCTACCCCGGCCTGCCTTCTGCTTGAAACTGTAATAAAGGGTTTCAGGAAAGGTAGAAATATAGTAGAAAATCAGAAATAATTCAAACTAGTTCTACATTTCCAAGACAATGAGAATTCCTTTATTTTGTATTCTAGGCCTTTGTGTTGTGAGTAATGGGGCACTGTGTCACAGCAATGGTGATGACTCTTAGGAGGAGGCACTTCATTGTACATCTGTGTTTTACTGTAATTACTCTGACCTTCAGTTTTTAAACTAATCGAGTTTGGTATTAACGTCATTTCTGTGTCTGCATCTCCCTTATTTCCCATAGCCTGGAGAGCATGATTCTGTGCGCTTGCTCCAGCTCTTAGGTTAGTTGTATGAAAGGTCTTATCTAATTTTAAAGTAATGCATTTAAAAATAAATCTTCTTGTAGAAGGATTGTAATTAGTGAAGGGTTGGAGCTCATCTGAGTCTCTTTCAGCTGTGTCTGTAGTCTGAGTTCATGCTTACTTGGATTCTTGTCTCACAAATGGAGTGATGCATAGTTTTACTAATCTTCCTTTGCTCTCTCTCTGTCTTGCTGTCACTATATAAATTTGGTGTAATGGTATGATGACCTTTTAGCTGTGGGATTTTAATGCTAAATGTAGAATCCATATCAATATCTGTTGATAGCTGGGATTTTTTCCTCCTCTTCCTCTCCTTTAATTCATAACTTCAAAAAATATACTTTACTTTTTTTTGGAAATGCTGATTTATTGAATAAGGCCCTAATAGGCTAGATTCTAACTGGGGCATTTTTGGCTAGCTGTCTGTCTTGGTTATGCGTGAATTATATAGATCCCAGTAAACACTTGGCCCACATTCTGTTTATTGGTAAAATATGCATTAATGTTGTGACTTAGTTATACAACTTCATTACTCTTGCAGGATGTCATGCTCTAAACTCACAGTAGTTGTAACTATTGCTAGTGTCAGCAGTGTCATGGAGAACAGGTTACCTGTGGCCACATGCTCAGATAAACTGCTATATTTTGTGAGCTATTTTAAAAAAGGCAATATTAAATTGCCTGTTACATTTTTTTTTTCTTTTTACCATTCAGAGGTTATGTCCCAGTGATTGAACTATTTCATTAGGTCACCTTTCAGGATCTGCATTGCTTTATGCTCCTTTCTAATAAAGGAAGATTTGGTTTTGACTGGAGAAAAGCAACGTTATGCCATTTTTATCTTTCTGGAGAAACATCCTTTCTGCAGAGTATGTTGGTTTTCAGTGCTGGACGCGGAGCTGTGTCGGGCCGGGCTGGCCTGGGAGCTGGCTGACCTCTTTATGGTAAATGTCAGTGGTGTTCACCCTCATCTTTCACATTCCAGTTGCCTTTTTTTAACCTCCATTTAGGACCCTGTTTTAAGCTCCATGCTCTAGGCAATGGGATTTTATATTCAGCGTATGCATATTGTTGAGTTCTTTGGCTGTAATCAAAATTATTTTTTTGTAACTATGCACTAATTGCTTTACAGTTGGATTTGCCTGTAGATGAGCCAGTCTTAAGATTTGGCTTCTGCTTAACCCAGCAAGCTGGCAAAAGGTTATCATTATACAACACCCAGTTTAGGGTGTTCTCTGCTCCGCGACTCCACAGAGTATAAAGACTTCATATGCTTTCAGTATAAAAGCATGGACCTTTTTTTGCCTCGAGCTGATTTTCTGCTGATTCACAGAAACTTAGTGAATATGTCTTGAATTAACTACAAGGCACTTTGTAACATGGAAGTATCCTTCAAGGACTGCATGGATCAAGCATGTGATATTGAAAGTTTGGACAACTTTTATTAAGGGCTGTTCCTTTTTTCCCCCCCCAAGGTAAACTTGGGTCACTCTGTTGTGTGCACAGTTAAAGTAATTGTATGTAATCGAAAAACCCTATAAGTGAAATGACAAGGATAGAGTAGTTTGCTCACTATTAGAATCAGAAGCACTTTGTGCTATAAATGTGGATGTACATAAACAGAGATTAGAGCAGTAGAGTGATGAGAGACTAGTGGTAATTAGTAATGATGATACATGATTGTGTTCTTGCTAACCCTCAAAAGACAGACATGATTTGAGGCAGCTTTTGAAGTCTGAAGAGACGAGCTTTTTTCTCTCCTTTCATTACAAACAGAAAACGAATAAGAAGACAGTCAAGCCCCTTCTTCATTAAGTTCCAAATTAGTACAACTGACTATAAAGTGAGGAAATAAGCATTGAACTTTAGGTAAAATTGACTTGTATTTGCCCACTGCAAGGCTGTATTAATATAGTACCTTTGATATGGCCTTACAGTGCCACAGAAGTAAGTAAAACAGCTGGTGTTTTAAGGGGCTGACCTCTGATTTTTGCCTGGGTCAGTGCTGAAACACTTAGTATAGGGGTGGGCAACATCCGGCCCACGGGCCAGATCAGGCCTGCAGCAGACTCTTTCCCAGCAGCCCCAGGCTCCCAGCCAGACTCCAGGGAGACCCCAGGAGTGCGGGGCTGGGCTGAGCCAGGCCACTGCTTTCAGCTTTCTGTCTGTCCTTACTCTCATGTCATGCTATTAAACCAAGGGGACAATGAATTAGCGTTATAATAAGACTTGCTCATCCAACCCTTCCTTCAGGCTATTTCCCCAAAAGCTTTGTTTTGGCTCTCTCTGTGCCCTGCTGATGTAGGAGTGGAAACTACCAGCTGATGCGGTAAAGGAGGGTGATCACGGATTTTGCTCTTGCTGCAGCTGTATAACCATTTGGTGATCCACACACATTGATATTTTTTGCTGGCAAGAAGCCGGCAGTGTGTGAGAGGAGCCTGTGTCCTTTGCCTGGTGGATCATCAGTCTGCCTGAGCATGGTCCACTGAATCAAGTATCTGGATGGACGGGGCTTGGCTCTACCCTCTTAACTGCAGCTTTACTGCCAGAGGGCACAAGGAGTTTTGTCTCTCTTTCTCTCTGTCTCTCTAAAGGTTTCTCCTCCCATCCTACCTTTTCCTATAACTAAAATAAATTACAGAGCACCACCTGCACTGTGTTGCTTCAGCATTTTTGCTTTCTACAGCTTTTTGCCTGAAAAAGGCCCTAGCCACGCGGTCCTCTCCCTTGTTAGACTTGAGGCTTACTTGGAAACGACCAGCTTTTAGTTTTCATTCGTTTTTTTTAATTACAAAAAAAATAATAGAACAGTTCTTCTCTCTTAAAGGGCTCAGGAAGACCACAACAGGGAGGAATGATTTTAACACTCGGAATTTGTATTTGAAAGCTCCGGATTTATCTTGTGAGTCAGGAGTTGGTGTTTGCACCCATAACTGAACGGCACCCTGCAACACCCTTGAAAGGATCTCATGGCATCGTTTGTTGAGAATCGCTGCCCTAGCCATTCTGCCAGGCTGTTCTTCAAGTCATTGGGTTGTAGAAAAGCAGAGCTGGAAGGGTTGTCCAGTTGCGCCCCCTGCATAAAGAAGGATCATCCAGATCCAAACCATCCTATACAGACCTGTTGTCTAACCTGTTAGCAAAACTTCAGTCAACCATGTTACAACCCCAAGACATAACACCCTAACCTATCACAGGTAAAGAGGAGGACCCTGTGCGCTAGATGGTGCACGTGGGGCTGGGCTGAAGTGGCATGGGGCCCAATGACGTACTGACCCCACAAGAGACCGAGCCTGCAGACCAGCCCCGCACCAATCATCTGGTCCACAGGGCCAACACATTGAGCACCACTGGATTAGTCAACCAAAATAGGTCCCTACCAGCCCCATTTTTTTTCTTATTCTACACAGCCTGGTCAAATGGCATGGATGAAACATGTTTCTACATCCCTTAATTTTTACATCTGCAGGATGAGAGCTTTCTGCCTGCATGATTTCCAAGGTATGCAGGGCAAAATAATTAATGTATGGGAAAAAATCAATTGTATACGCTGCTTTATATTCCAGAGATACATAATTCCAACCTCTTTCCTATGCTCGAGGCAGTGAAGTGTCTCTAGCTGAAAGTTTTCTCTGCTTGCATACATAATGGATGTTCATAGACACGAGCTTTTCCAATAATGCTAGTTATTGCAGCTGTACAAACAAACATGCACCATTTGTTCTTGAAAAGTTATTCAATGTGCAAGGTAAATATGAGTGGCCTGATTTTTGGATTCATTTCAGCTGACTGGGAGGTGCGGATGCATGAAACGCCTTTCAAATTTAGATCAAGAAGCTATTTGTTTAGCTAGCCTTGGTCTAAATATGGGCCTATTTATTACATATAAGCACTTAAATAAATACACTTTTCAAGAGAGTTGGAGAAGCACAACAACTTGGTTTAGCTGAAAAATTAGCTACTAAATTTTCCTAAATTTTCTTGGACCTGCCACTACCATCTCCAATGTTTGGCATTAAAGAGTTGATGAATAAAATAAATCTTTCACGGTTGCTTCTTTCCCTTTGAGAGATCAGCTCAGTCACCTTTCTCAACAAGATGGAATATCTTGGCATTTGCAGACTTCCTCCAGATCAGAAAGATATGAACATATGTCTTGGCTGCATCTAACTTCATGCTTAGTCTCAAATGCACAGCTTCTGGAGTTGTGAATCTGGATCAGAGTGTACTTGTAGTTTCTTATAGACACGGGCAAATTACAGGTTTGAAAGCAAGCAAGGCCTGGACAACTTCAGATTAATTATCTTTATAAGACAAACTGCCAAACAGTCACATTTATCTCCGTCATGCTACCAAGGGCATACAGCAGGCACTTGCAGAATTGTAAACATTCAAAGTTAATCAATCAGGTGGACTGATGGCATTGACTAAAAGGGAAAAAAATACTGGGGGGAAAAAACAGCTTTAGAAAATAAAGCCAGGGTTAGAAAACAAAGAGCACTGAAGGCAAGTAAAAAATGTAGAACGTCAGTTCCTGCTGCGGGAGGGCAGACTGATTGGAAATGAGCCAAGTACAGTAGGTTGTTGTGGAAGATAAAAATAACTGATGGACTTCAGAGCTTGTCTATTTTGAAGGCTTTACAAATACAGAACGAGCATGAGGAAATGTAGTACTACACATCTGTTTTAGCTTAGACGATGAGGCGAAATTCATCCCTGTGGTTAATTACATGGAGGTCAGTGTTGGTTCAGGGATGAATTTGGCTTAAGATGCTCATGTTCTTCCCACTGAATGCCATCAACTACTTACAGTGGTCCTGGATTCTGTCTGCCAGTACTAGTACTACCCTTCTTGCCGGGATCACCTACATGATCAACGGCCTGGGGGACAGGCCCTATGAGGAGAGACTTCAGGATCTGGGACTGTTCAGCTTGCGCAAAAGAAGGCTGAGAGGCGACTTGGTAGTCTCCTACAAGTATGGCAAGGGAGAACACCAGGACCTAGGTGAACAGCTTTTCAGAAAAGCACCCCCCATCCCCAGGAAGACGCAGACCAATGGACACGAGCTAGTTGAGGAAACGTTTTGGCTTGACGTAAGGAAAAACTTCTTTTCTGTACGGGTAACTAGAATCTGGAACATGCTCCCAGCAGAGGTGTGCAGTCGCCATCTCAGGCGGTCTTTAAGAGGACGCTGGACAAATACCTCGTTGAACTCATTTGAGTCCAATGACCTCCTGCCCATGGCAGGGGACTGGACTTGATCTTACACACGGGTGGGCAATTATTTTGGGCAGAGGGCTGCTTACTGAGTTTCAGCAAGCCATCGAGGGCCGTGTGACAGGCAGCCAGGAGCAGATGTATATTGATTTTCTACATTTTTTTAGGGTCCCCACGGGCCGGATAGAATGGCCTGGCGGGCCTGCATCTGGCCCGTGGGCCGCATTTTGCCCACCCCTGATGTTACAGGTCCCTTCTGGTCTTTATGATTCTATGATCCTTTCATCTCAGCAGTACGTTCTCAGCAGTATTCCTGTCCGGAGCAGGGGTTTGGACTCCATCTTCCAAGGTCCTTCCAGCCCTTAATTTCTATGATTCTGTGATTTCTATGGTTAGTGTTAGCACCAAAGGACCTATAAACACAGGCCCCATTTGTCTTAGACACAAACCAAACTAAAGTAGACGATCCCTGCCTTGCAGTCTGAAATCGGAAGGGACAAAGCGAAGCTCAGGAGACGGGGATGTAACACACAAGCAGAGCAAACAATATGATAGTCACAAAATCGCAGGTAATTTGCCCTATTCATAAGTTATCTCTATTCAGTAAAAAATTAGATAAAGAGTCTAGGGAAGTGAGTGCAGAGGACACAGGGCAAGTTGCAAGTACAAGTGATGTGAAGAGACTGAAAGAAAGTGATTGGGGCAGACAGTCATTTGGGACTGAGCAGTGATGGTCCAGTCAAAGCTGGGCAGTTCTTTGTCCTAACAGATCCCTGTTTTGGCTGGTCTGATCATTTGGCTACTCTTTGTCTATAGACAGGCATACATTTCAACCTTTTTTGAAAGGGAGGAGGAATGCAGCTGAATATTTCATCAGCTATTGCAGTCAGCAATACGTCAGACTGCAATACATCAGCTGTTGCACTGTTAGCAATACAAATGCTCATATAAGCAATGCAAGTGGGCTAAATCACTGCAATTTTAACCCTAAATGAAACGGGGATAAAGTTGCAACAGTTCTTCCACACTTGTGTTACTACAGAAGCGTGCTTAAAACTTGCATTGTACCAGCTTATATTGGTATCATTCGCTAGGATTTCCAGGCTACTCCATTATTTTTAAAAATTATTATTGTTCTTTGTTTTGTTTTGACACTAACACGTTTTCTTGGGTTGGGATCTTATATTATCTTGTCCCCAGACCACTGCATCTACTTTTAATGTGCATTTTACTGATTTTAGTCTAACGTTATTTCAAACAGAAAAATATAGAACCTGATAAGCATACAGAATACAAGTGTTCTGGCTAGTGAAGTCACTCACTAAGTGCCTATTTCATGATGGGCCAATGTGTTCGCTCTATTGGCTAATTAAGTGCAGTCTGCTGACAAGGGATTGTGTCTAGTTTAAAAGACTAAGGTTGTAATTAAGGCACCTGGGACCTATCTAAATAGCTTTAAATCTGTTTCTTATCTTAATAGTTACCTCCAGTAGTCTATTCTGGGGGGAAAGGCACTACCCTCTATGCTTATTACTGTGAATGTTTGGTAGTTTTTAAACATTTGAAGATATGGCATACAAGGAACGAGACTCAGCGCAACAACTCCATAAGGCTTTTTGTTGTTAGTGCAGTGTTATGTTCGGGATTTTAAATGCACAAGTCAGAAATATTCATGTATGCTTCCATTGTTTGAAGGCGGTGAATTTTTTTGGAGAATAGAGGGAATTGTCACTGTAATCAATAAACACGTGGGTAACTTTATTTCAGAAATAACATTTTGAGGAAAGGTGGTACCATTGCATTTTCCCCCCATATCTAATCATTGTGTGCTGTATAATGAAAATGACCATAGACCCCATAGTCTTTTGCTTTCCTTTACTTTATATTAGCCATAGTGTTGGGCAGACATAGCTTTTTGTCAGGCAATTATATAAATGACAGGTGATCTCAAGACCATATTTATCATTCCCATGAAACTTCTGAACTGGGCTATAGCGGTTGCATTGTCGTAAGAGGCTCCTACTGGAGCGGGACCCATTTTTCCCTGGTGGGACACAGCTTTTGCAGCATGCAACATTCAGCAATGCAGTGGTTTCTTGGGATCATCTGGACCTTATGAAAGATATTTCCTAAATCAGCATGTTCATTTCCCCACCCCCCCAATTCCTGGTAATTTTGAAGCCTTTGGGGGGTAAATTTGTAGAAGAACCCAAACTGCTCCATGAGCGGAGTCATCCCAGCAAGGAGGGAGCTTAGGGAAGTTTGTGACCCTTTATCCAATATGTGACTGACGCTGTGGAGAAGGTGTTAAGGACACATAACCACAAGCTGGCTCGTTACGCTGTTCCCTGGTTAACATCAGAAATGTTTTCTGCAGGAACCAAAGGCCCTGGAGGGTAGTAAAAAGAAATCCCCAACATTTTAGCAATGCAGGCAACACGTTCTCTTTCTTTGTGGAGGTTTCATGTACGTGGACCCTCTTTCCCCACAGGAGGAAGCTCAGAGACTGCTCTAGCCTGTTTGGAGAGGCCTAGAAGGCAAAGGATATGAAATATCAAAATGACAGTCCTAGCCTTTGGTGTGGTGGTAGGGATAATAGCCTTTGCTGCTTAACCCTTCAGCTTGTGTGATTTAAAGCATGACTAAACCAAGTTTTAAAAACAAAACGAAAATGCCCAAAATGAGAGTAAGGAATAATTTTGCATTAGTTCTAGGCAATTAATAGCATAGCGGGTATATTTTCCAACCACATCTTTAGGTGACCGACTCCCATCGACTACCAGACTGAACATTTTTCTTGTTTGGTCTCTACATTTCCAATTTGCATAACCACAATTTATGAGAAGTTATATTGTATAGTGGTGGTAGGCGAGACAAATTCCTTGAGATATCAGCTACTGTAAGGGGACCTGGTGATAGGCCATGCTGTTGGAAAGGAATATTTTTCTGAAATATATTCTGCTGTTGTAATCGAGTCGTGTATAAGTAAGGGTATTTGAGTAGAGGAAGTGTGCTAGAAATGGCAAAGCTACTGCAAGAAAATATTATAAAACAGCATTAGTTATGTATGCAGACTTCCTGCTATTACCTGTACAGATGTTAAATAAAATTCTTGCCCTAACTTCATGGAGGCAGTAATGCGTGGCTCTGCTTTTCCTCTGGTGGTAACAAAACTGAAACTTTTCACTTTCTCTTTTACAGAACCCAAAAACAAAAGAGCAGATTGAAAACCTGTTACAGAATGGGAAGGATAAAGAGCTGCGGGATCGTCTCTGTTGCAGGCTGACATTTGGGACTGCTGGCCTTCGCTCTGCTATGGGAGCAGGCTTTTGCTACATTAATGACCTTACAGTGATCCAGTCAACACAGGTAACTGCTGGGTAGCAGCAACCAGGCAGACTTCATTGTTTCATAATCATCATTCTCATCCTTTAAAATGATGCCTTTGGCTCTGAAATTCAAACATATTTACAAATTACATAAGAATGGTTTCACTTGCCTCTGTAAAATATCTTCCTGAACGCCCTGTGGTGACCATTCAACAGCAACATGCTGCAACAGTACAAAATGTTTTGGGGCAGGAAGTGAAACGTATTTATTCAGCTAAACCTGCACAGAGGAATGTAATGACCTGAACTGGATTTTGGCCCGCAGTTCAAGCCAGAGAGCCGATGCCTTTAGACTGTTAATTTCAGGGCATTCGTGTCATTGTAAAAATCTTTCCTTGTTTTACCAGAGCAACCAAATGATCAAGGAGCTAAAAGGAGTGACTTATGGGGAGCAGTTACAAGACGTAAATATGTAGCTTTGCCCTAAAGACTGTTGAGGGATCTGAACACTAGCAAGAAAGACTGTCCAAGTTGATATAATTTGGTATATAAAGAGAGATTAGGAAAAAGCTATGGTGAATTTCTGAACCATGAGATGTCTTAGCTTTTGGATCAGGCTTCCTTGAAATGGTTGAGCCTGAAATGAAGTATATGAAGAAAGTACTTTCAGGGAGATGGACTGGATAACTACATACATCTCATTCATCTCTGGCATTGGTAATAAAAGTAAGATTTGTTTTCAGTGTACTGTGTTTTACTGAATATTACTGCTTTGATTCAGAGATGTTGATATGCTGTTTGGGCATGTACAGAGATAACTTCACCTACCATAAATCCAGCAGCTTGCCTCAAAGTAGTTTTCTGTGAGGGTCCAGCTATTATCTCCAAAAATGTTCTTAGAGCTTTTTTTTAAAAGCAGGCCCCCAAGCCTTTTGCACAGTATTTCTTGGAAAGTTAGAAGTTTTAGTGTTGAAACCTGAGAAGCATTTTTTCACTTCGTTGATCGTAAACATCTCACCAGTGTCCATTTGGACATGAACCTTATTTGTCAGGCTTTGGCTTGAAAATTTTACCCGCAGAGGTCTTTCATATTGCCTCTTTGAGGGAGCACATTGTCGACTAGCAAATCTGGTATGGTACCACACAAATATCTGGGCCAGTCAGTTTGTTGTGGACAAATATATAACCTTCTGCCTGCCTGCTTTCCGCTCTCTGTTGGGGTTTGGAAGTGGGTAGAGGATTGAAAATAACAATGTTCATGCTCTCCTACCCCTTCAGAAAGAGGTGAGGGAGGCGGGAAGTTTAGTGCTTTCTTCTCGTTACAAGCAGAAATCTGGAAATACGGAGTTGTAGCATATGAGCACATACACAGATAGTCCAAAAAAGTAGTTGTTAATTACTGTTAGGAATAAGTAACTAGTACTAGTACATTACTAGTAGTTACTAATAGTAAGTTACTACTAGCAAGCTGACTATTTTGCAGTAGTAGAAGGCTACTTTTATTAGGCAGACCTTCCTTGCTTCTATGCAGCACTTTATTTAGTACATTTATATACTGTCTTGTCAGTGAATGTTCAGTTTTTCGGCTCGTTAAATGACTCTGCAGAACAGGTTTTGGTGGATTTGTTATTAACCAAAATTACTCCATGCACTTTCTTGAAGGGCGTGGAGGGATTGGATGAGGGACGACTGTGGGTCATTTAAAAACAAAATCAAGGTTTGTAGTTTTACTTTGAGTGCCTTTTTTTTTCTTTGACAAAAGTATCTGTTGGACTGTTAATTCTCAAAAGCAAGTTGATAAAATACTTACTCTTACTGAAATTATAGAATGGATCAGTTCCAAACATGAGTGCAACATGTGCTTTAGTGTGGTGAACTCGGGTCTGGTTATGTAAAGTGGGAATCTGGTTCTTGACATTGACCTTGTCATTCAAAAGCCTTCTGCAAGTCACTTCTCCCTTTTACTTGCTTTTTTTAAGTCTCTAAAATATAGGTGATAACACAATGGTATTATTTGGCTTTAATCAGCTTGTATGACGCCGATAGAGTACATAATGGGCATGTCCTACGTATGCAATTAATGCACAGCAATAAACTCCAGTATGTATTACACCAGAGTTTATTGATCCCAGGTGCCACATGCGAACATGTGCTTAGGACAGGCAGCATGTTGAGCTGGGTCGGTGCAGTCCTGGCTGACACAGGGCCCCGGGGGTGTCAGCCTCCCAGCCCTGGACTGCTCTGAGCTGACTCGGTGTGCTGCAGAGGAGCCGGCTGGGGCACAGGGGTGCTTCAGTGCAGGCTCAGCCTGCTGCATAGCCCCGCACTGAAGCACCCTCGTGCCCTAGCCAGACCCATCAGCATCTACATGTGTGGTGCTGCGGTAGAATAGTGCTTGCATTTACAAGTACTAACCTACTACGGAGTTAATTAGTTTACCTTACCCTAATAGCATTGCACTTGTAGATGCTGAGACATTTATTGCAGAGCAAATTAAGCAACTCTGCAGTAAATGTCTTCTGTAGACGTGCCCGCAGTGCTTTATTTTCACGCCTACGTGGAAGTCGTTGCAATTTGGTGGCTCAAGATTAACACAGCAAGAATTCTAGCACTTGGGGTAACTCTCCATTGCTGAGTAACAGAGGATAAACATTCATTATATCATTTTATCCAACTCTGTATTGAATGCTTGTGGGAGACCTGGGCAGAATCTCCTAAAATCACTGTAGTGAAAAACAAACTCGAGCCAGCATTTTTAGCTTTTTCTTGAAAAGTCATGTACTATTTAATTTGTCTTATTAATGTGCTGCCAAACAAGATTTAAAGAGTATTCGGTTGAAAGTCCTTCTGAAGATTGATGCACTATAGCAGGGGGGTACGTGTACCCCGGGGGGTACTTGAGAAGGCCCTGGGGGGGGGGCACGGGCAGGCGGAGATGGAGCACTGCCACGCACCATCCCGCGCTTGTGCTCAGGCACTGCCCGCCTGGGTGGACACGAGGGGCAGGGGAAGCTCACATGTGGTGGCTGCCCCCCCCTTGCTCCACATCCAGCTGCTGGGGGTGCACTGCTCTGTGTCTGGCCGCCGGGGCTACACTGACCCAAAAAGGTCGAAAACCCCTGCACTATATAGTGAAATGTTGCACCTTCCCTTCCCTAGTACAGTGACACTAACAGGAATGCAGTGCTTTGAGCTGGTGCTGTAGAGATCTCGGCTAGCATCGATCATCTTTGCTAAATTGCTGTCAGTAGAGCGATGGCACTATACCAGCTGGGGCTCTACCTAGGATTTTATTTAGCTTCTTTCTGTTGCATGTGTATCTGCAGAATAAAGAGATGATTTCTCCCTCCTGGCCCCCCTTCCCCCCAGAAAAGGAAATGGAGGCAAATGGGGATTAAAGGACAGGGGGATGTGTAGTAAATATGCCAAAAGAGTATCACCTACTTGTCTGCGAGAGTGTTTCTGTATAGAGCAAATTCCACTTGGGCTTTAATGTCTGATTTTATTCATAGACTCATAGACCATGAGGGTTGAAGGGACCTCAGGAGGACACATCTAGTCTAACCCCTTGCTTCAAGCAGGACCATCCCCAGCTACATCATCCCAGCCAAGGCTTTGTCTAGCTTGGTCTTCAAAACCGTCAAGAATGGAGGTGCCACCACCTCTCTGGGTAGCCTGTTTCACTGCTTCACCACCCTCCTCATGAGAGTTGTTCCTAACATCCAACCTAAACGTCCCTTGCTGCAACTGGAGCCCATTGCTCCTTGTTCTGTCAAGGACAGAATTGGTATGATGCCATCCACCTAAAAGGAGTTTCAGGTCTCAGTGAGAGGTGTTTGGAAAAAAGAAGCATGGTTAGAGGGTAAAGCACTCTTCCTTGTGTTTCCTGAAGCCTGTATCGCTGTCCCATTGTGATAGGACTTGATATTTGTCACCGATGACGTGCTGGAAAAGTGCATTCGGACCGAAGGAGCAGAACAGGGTCAGAGTATATTACTTGAGCTATAAAATCAAGGAAAAATTGTCGTATATGCTTGAAAAGCTTGGCGTTGTAGCTTGCTTGCAAGGGAAGTGTGCTACTGCATAGCCTTTTTCTTGTTTGCTTGGTGGGTCAGAAGGCAGGACCTTTTATAGGCCTGTCGTTTTAATAACTAGCGTGCTCTTTTTCCTTACTTTTATTCCGATATGACTCTTGAGTACTGTTTTGACCTGCAGTGCTAGAAACCACTCCTTTATACCATGTGAAAGCTGCATGCAGTCCCAGCTTTCCAGTGTCATAGGGCATTAGTGTTTAACTCCAGTTGTCTATGACAATCCTGGGTAAGCTTTTTGAGAGAATTATCCTGGCGCATGTCCATGAGGGGCAGCAGGGGAGGTTAGGCTTAGGGGCAATCAACATGGGTTCATTTGAGGCAGGTCCTGTCAGACCAACCTGGTGGCCTTCTATGACCAGGTCACCAAATCCTTAGACGCAGGGTTAGCAGTGGACATAGTCTATTTCTGGACTTCAGGAAGGTCTTTGACACTGTCTCTCACCGCATTCTCATTAAAAAACTAGGGGACTGTAGTGTCGACACCTACACAGTCAGATAGGTCACTAACTGGCTGGAGGGCCGCACCCAGAGAGTGGTGGTGGACGGGTCATTTTCAACCTGGAGGGATGTGGGCAGTGGGGTCCCCCAGGGCTTGGTCCTCGGACCCGCACTGTTCAACACATTCATCAATGACTTGGACAGGGGGTAAAAAGCACCCTGTTCAAATTTACTGATGACACTAAGATGTGGGGGGATGTGGGCATGCTGGAAGGGAGGAATAGGCTGCAATCGGACCTAGACAGGTTACCGGGGTGGGCGGATGAGAACAGGATGGGTTTCAACACTGACAAGTGCAAGGTGCTGCACCTGGGGAGGAAGAACCAGCAGCAGACCTACAGGCTGGGGAACTCACTTCTCGTCAGTGCAGAGGCAGAAAAGGATCTTGGAGACACTATTGATGCCAAAATGAACATGGGCCGACAGTGTGGGGACGTGGTCAGGAAGACCAACCACACCTTGTCATGCATCCACAGATGCAACACGAGCAGGTCCAAGGAGGTGATCCTCTCCCTCTACGTGGCACTGGTCAGGCCACAGTTGGAGTACTGCGTCCAGTTCTGGGCGCCGCACTTCAAAAGGGATGTGGACAGCATGGAGAGAGGGTCCAGAGGAGGCCACCCGCATGGTCGGGGCAGCACGGCAGGCCCTACGAGGAGAGACTGAGGGACCTGAACCTGTTCAACTTCCACGAGAGAAGGCTGAGGGAGGATCTGGTGGCTGTCTACAAACTTACCAGGGGGACCAGCAGGCATTTGGGGAGTCCCTGTTCCCCCGAGCACTACCGGGGGTAACAAGGAACAATGGCCATAAGTTGACAGAGGGTAGATTCAGGCTAGACATCAGGAGGCGCTACTTCACTGTCAGGGCGGCTAGGATCTGGAACCAACTTCCAAGAGAAGTGGTGCTCACTCCTACCCTGGGGGTCTTTAAGAGGAGGTTACATGAACACCTTGCCAGGGTCATTTGATCCCAGTGCTCTTTTCTGCCACGGCAGGGGGTCAGACTTGATGATCTGTCAAGGTCCCTTCTGACCCGACCAACTATGAAACTACTAGGACAAATTGGCTCCTGTGATCTTGTTGAAATGAAGTGTGAAAGAAGCCAACCCATTTCAGAAGATTAAAACAGAATAACCTGAAACAGTGAGGTTGAGAATACTGTGTTCAATGAGCCTAAGTGCTTTCCAGGATCTGAAATCATTTTTTTTTTTTACACATTGCTCACTGTATTTTAATTGCTCTTGACTGTGTCTACACAAGACACTGACCACGCAGTTGTTACTGTGTACCCAGGTACCAAATGACTGCGCAGTCACCAGTGTTGCGCAGTAGCATCCCCAAATGGCTTCTTGATGATGCTGACTGCACATCGCATCACACTGTACGTCGTACAACGCTACTGTGCATAATAACGAGCTATTGCGCAGTCAGCATCTCGTGTAGACACGGCCTCATGAAGGTCTTTGCGCAGCGTCAGC
>NW_005842867.1:0-12217 GCF_000455745.1 Alligator sinensis
ACAGATCCCATCACTATTCTCACCGGGCATACGGAGGGACAGCAGAGTGCCAGACCTATCACTCTCATTGCTGCCCACAGCCAGAGAAGCAGGCAGCAATAGAGAGAGGCTGTCTAACAAGCTGCCATTGAGGAGGGTTTAATCACATGCAGAGGTGGTCTGCTAGGATGCCAAATGCATTTACAGGGAGGGAAGCTTTCACTTCAGCCAAGAGGCATGAAGCAAAACAGACATAATGCAGGCCCAGCCAGTCGGCCAAGGCTTTGGCCAAGAACCAGGCGGGTTGGTGGTGTGCAACTACACCACAAAAACAATAAGGTTTCTGAAAGTGAGGCTCAGTGCCCCTTGCTGCAAGGCCAAGGTATGGACCAGGAGAGAGGGGGAAAAAAGAGCTTCCCCATTTTTCCCGATTATTTGAGGAACTTGAATAGAAGTTGGTGAGCCACAAATAACTGAGCAACAAACTCCAGAGACCAGATTTCTTCTTATTTAAATGGAAGAAAAAGAATATACCCAGAAAAAGGTGAGCAAGACTAAAAGGTTTCCAGACCTTAGGGTCCCCATGAAAGAAACTCAGTAATCTGTTGCAATCCAAGAAAATATCCATCTCAACTGGAATTAAATGCATCACACAAGGTGCACCTACGGTTCATTAATGCACCGTAATTATGGCACATTAAGTTTACTACCTCTATTTACAGGTACTAACCTAAGGCGCCGTAATCAGAGCTAAAGTGCAGCAGCACTGGCACATGCTTTTTTTGTGATGCTAACGCATAGTAGACTAATTCTACTGCGCATTAGCACAGTTTTTGCCTGCTGTGCTATGCACAGTAGAATTAGTCTACTGCATATTTAGCATCTTGCATAGAGGTGCCCACAGAACGCTATTTTTAACGGAGAAAAAGGAAGACTAGCAAAGTAAGAAGGCTTGGAAAAGACAGAGATACAATATTTAAACCCAATGTTTTAGAAAATTAGTTTCAGGTGCAAGAGGGTAGCAATGTCTGTCATTCCAGGCAAAGAGATGGGATAAGTAGGTACTACAACCCACAGAAGTCTTGATTAGACTTCTGAGATAATATGAGGAAAGAAAAAAGCCTATCGAGAAGTACTGTGAAGGTAAAAAAAAAAGAAGATGGCCAGACAGGGAACTGAACTGAGGAAAGCCATGGAAACACACTGGGGATTAGTCAGGAGATTACAAATCCCACAATTCACTAGAGCAGAGACAGCATCAAGAGGCACAATGATGAATCAACACTCCTAGTGAATCCACAGTCACACTAGGGCTTGAGCCGGAAGGCAAAGGCAATACGTACATCATGACTTTACATACTGCTTCCCAACTTGCCACTGAAACACCATTTCCAGCCCTATTGTGGGTTGGCCCACCTAAATTAAGTGTTGTGTTGCAGAGAAACAGAAGACATGCATAAGGACTCTTGCTGTATTATATAGTTAAAGGGGACATCCTGCATATAATGAGTTTATTTCTAAGTTTATCTATGGAATTTTCCTCCAAGGCGTATGCCATCACTCACCTTGATCAAATACTTTTGCGTAAGTAATCAAGTTAGTGTGTGCAAGTGAGCTACTTTCTCTTAAAATCAAATCTAATCTTGTGGGGAGGGGCAGTAACAGGGAAACAGAGAAGGGAAATCACTGCCCTCTAATAAGCAATGTGATTAACTGAAATAAAATAGGAGTTGTCATTAAATCCCCGATAGCTCAATAAAAGGTCACTAAAATAAAGGAAAAATGTACATATTTAAAAATCCACAAAAACCACGAATCTCATTCAGTGTTGCTCAACCCATAACCCACAGGCCAGATCCAGCCTGCAGCATCATGTCATCCAGGACACGGTGCTCCTCATAGGTCTGGCAGGGGAGCAGTGGCTCTACTTCTTGGCTGACAAACTGCTAGGCCCATGGGGGAGCCCTGGGCCCTGCACGCTGGATCAGATGCAAAAAATCTCAGTGCACAGGGCTGAGTGGAGGTAGTGCCGAGACCCGGGGCCCACTCCTGATATGCAGGCTCAGGAGGGAGAAGGTGTCAGACTCCTGGGGCAATCCCAGGGGAAGGGGGCAGTGCCAGGCCCCATTACTGGATCCTAGGGCTGAGCTCGATCTGGCCCACCCACCAGTCCCATGCCACTAAACTGGGCCACAGGGTCACGAGGTTGAGCACCAATGCTCCAGTTCAGCGGTTCCTAATCTGCGGTACAGGTACCACCAGTGGTATGCAGACAACCTGTCAGTGATACACGTTAACAGATTTATTATAATTATTTTATGACTAAATTTGCTGGTGGTACTTAAGGTTGTATTGTTTTAAACTGGTGGTGCGCAATCTGTCAGAGTTTGAGAACCTCTGCTCTAGTGTAACTTATCAGAGATTTTAAGGACATTCAATTTCTCCGAATCTTCAAAAAAACAAACAAACAAACCAAACAACTATTTGAGTCAACGTTGTTACTGTTCATGGAATTATCCAACAGACTATGGAGAGGAAGACTAATAATGGTAGGCAGGAATGAAATAGATAATGAAAGTAGCAATTAAAAAGTAAAGAAATCAGGGAATACTATGACATACAGCAGTAACTTTCTGCATGAGCAGATTTTGTACTAGCTTCCGAGAGAAGATAACCCCTAGTTTAAGCATTTATAGCAGTGGTGCCCAACCTTTTCACTCTGGAGGCTGGACGGATGGTTCCAGGTCTGTCCACTGGCCAGATCCTGGCAGTGGGCCTGATCTGGCTGTGAGGGGCTGCCCAACCAGACCCCAATCTATCCACCCAGGGCTGCAGTGGGAGTGCAGGGCGGCTCTGTCCCCATCTGGCTGTGCAAGGAGGGCAGAGCATCCCCAATCTGAACACGTAGGGGGAGGGGCAAAGCAGCCTCAATCTGGACTTGCAAGGGTGGGAGAGGTTGGAAGTGTGCCCCAATCTGGACACATGGGGGAGCAGGGCCAGTCCAGCACTGATCCAGATTGGGGGGGGAGTGGGGAGGGGGGGGGAGAGAAGAGGGGGTGATGGGGAGATGGCAACAAAGTGTTTTGACCCTAATCCAAATGTGGAGGTGGGGGGAGAAGCAGCCTGACCCAATCTGGATACGTGCAGGGTGGGACCGGCCATAACCCTGATGCACAGGCAACAGCCCAGGCAGGGCAGGACCCAGCCGTGCAGAGCTTCTACAAATCCCCCAGTGCCAAATTTTCCCTCCCGTGGGGATCCCTATAGGCTGGATGTCATGGCTCCATGGGCCAGAGACTGAGCACCCCTGATTTATAGCATTCAAAAGCATGTCCCTTTTTATTACTGCAGTTTCAGCCATACATTTCACAAACATAAGGATTTACTACTCTTCATTCTTTTTCCACCCATAATTCAAAATGGCTGTTTTTAAACTTTAGGAGTTGATGCACACAAAGACTTCATCGATAAGCAAGCATTTTGCAAATTAAAAATTAAATAATAAAAAGATTTATTGATATCTAAAAAGCATATTCTACACACATGCACCATATTACTTTCCACGCTTCTTTCGGCAGATGCTGAGGTCTGATAATCTGGAATTTCTGTGCAAACCATTTATATCTGGAAATATTATATAACCATTTCCCCACCTTTTCTCCCTTACTCTCTAGGATTACATTCTATTCATCTTTTGTTTGGAAAACCTGCCTTAGCATATGGACCTATTTTTCAGAATGAGCCTAACTTTTCCACACAATAATAAATGGGAAAGGTAAGATACTATTGGACAAATTCTATGCCAAGTGGGGCACATAAGTGGATGTAGGCCCCACAAGTTCAATTCTGTTCCACCCTGATCAAATCCATGAACAAAAATTAATTCTAAAGGCAGACAGGTCCTCTTCCTCCCTGCTGTATTTTTGTTTAGTCCGTCTTAAGAGTCAGGTGGATGGTGTGTTGCAGAAGCAGATGCATCAATAGATTTTCAGGGACTGGATGATGCGGGGGGGAAAAGACAATCACATTTGGGTACCAAAGTCCACTTAGGATGAACAGAAGCAAGTCCCTGATGCAGACAAATCCTCTGTTATTGTCCTCAACTGACTGACAGCTGAGGATTTGCCTAGGGACATTCTTCATGGGTGACTCTACTGCTTAAGATGAAAAATTCATTTTTTTTTTTAAAACTAGATTGTTTTAATGGTAGATTGAGTATCTTGTTCCAACTGAAAAGCATTTGTATGCAAAAATCTGTCTCTCATAAGATTTGGCTGTAGAAACTAAAATTTGTGGAGGGACTCGAGAAAGAGGTATATACAGTCCATGTTAGATAAAAGTGAACCTAGATGTGCTGGTGCCAAGATAAATGCATTTACCCAATTTTGCATACCAACATCAGTACCTTCACTTAAAAAGACTAAGCCAATTAAGTTGATTGCACAGGGCATTTTGATGGGTTCTGAATGCACAAGAAAGTAAATATATAGTTCTTACTACAGCAAACACTATCTTTGGCTCTTCTCCCAGGCAGCTTATTACTACTATCCTCTGCTGTACCCAGTATGCAATAACCCCACCATCAGTATGGATAATAACTACTCCTGAACAACCTGCTTACTTGCAAATGATTTTAGTAATTTTACTAATCTGTACAATGCTGCAAAATTTGGGACCATTACTAAGATAATATCATCCATATATCTGACAGGGGAAAGCTAGCCAAGAACCCAAAATATTTAAATTTACATCAAGCCATTACCGGCTGCTGGTTTAATCATTGGGGCAGTTTGCTTCTACAATCTGGGCAGCAGAGTAAAGATTCATAGATTGTTAGGGGCTGGAAGGGACCTTGTAGATCATCGGGTCTAGTCCCTCTGCACTAGGCAGAAAAAGACAACTGGGGTCAAGTGACCCCAGCAAGGTGACCATTCAGTCTCCTTTTGAAGATTTCCAGGGTAGGTGATTGCACCACCACTGGAGGGAGTTTATTCCACAGTCTGGACACCCTGACTGTGAAGGAGTTTTTCCTGGAATTGAGCCTGATGTTGCCTTCCAGGAGTTTGTATCCATTGCTCCTGGTTTTCCCCAGGGGTGTCCTGGTGAACAGATATTCACCAAGTTCTTGATGCACTCATCTGATGTAGTGGTAAGCTGCTACCAAGTCCCCTCTCAGCCTTCTCTTCTGTAGGCTGAAAAGGTCCAAGTCCCTCAGCCTCTCCTCATATGGCTCATCTTGCAAGTCCCTGATCATACAGGTGGCTCTTCTCTGGACCCTCTCAAGTTTTTCCAGGTCCTTGTTGAAGTGTGGTGCCCAGAACTGGACACAGTACTCCAGCTGTGGTCTCACCAATGCAGAGTACAGCATCGCACTGCCAGCTCATATTCATGGGATGATCAATCACTACCCCTAGGCCCTTTCGGCCAGGGTGCAAATCAAATTGTTACCACCGAGCCTGTAGGTATGCTGGGGATTGTTTGCCCCTAGATGGAGCACCTTATACTTCTGAGAGTTGAACTTCATCTGGTTCTGGTCCGCCCAGCTCTCCAGGTCCATCTGTATCTGCAACCTATCTTCTGGCATGACCACACTCTGCAAACTTGGCCAGTGAGCTTTTCACCCTCACATCCAAGTCATTGATAAAGATGTTGAAAAGCCAGGCATGGACCCCTGAGGGACACCACTGGCCACTCTGCCAGGACGACACAGATCTGTTCATGAGAACTCTCTGGGTCCTACCATGCAGCTAGTTTTCCACTCACTGAACTGTTGAGCAGTTAAGCCCACAATCTTCCAGATCACGAGGGTCTGGATTTCAATTTCATTTTAAAGTGCCCCTCTATTTTATTAAGCTAAAGTTACAGGCTAACCATGCTAAGCAATTGAATATATAGGAGTAGAAAGGAAAATCCATTGAACTGGAATGTTACTAACAAAAAAATAGAAAGCAAGACCCCTGAGGCATCACCATATGTAACGCTCTTGTAGGTGAGCCAATATTTAAAAGGAAGGGTTTTTTCCCCCCCTAAATTCCCCAGGTAACCGCCAAATCACTTTATAGAAGCCAGTTCTAGAGTTTCTAGTGGAGTAACTTAGAGCTGGCTGAAATGACTCATACTTAAGTTGATAAAAAGTCCTCTTGGAACATAGAGGATGCCCATATTGCAGATACATCAATTGTTCTGAAAGTAGCAATGCCTTGAAATACCAGTACAGCTCTAAAATGGCTGGGTTCTGAATAGCTGTGGTCCATTTCTTGCTTACAGGCTTCAAACAGAATAACAACCAACAAAAAAAGCAGATTATCTTTTTGCTCAATGGGTAGCCCTATGGTTTTGGATACAAGACATCCAAAGTTCCATTCCTTCCTGAAAAGATTTCCTCTGCAATGAGGATAATCCTTCATTTGATGTTTACTCACTTGACCACCTTTCATCCCACATCAGGCTTTTTCACTCATGCCTGCCAGAATGCACTTTCTACATTAGTTCTCGTTATAATTATAACCGAGATGGCTCTTTCTTTCTATGCTCTTTAAGTGGCTTAATGCTGCAACTTTCAGATAATTACTTCAGAAGCTGAAATTTCTCATGCTTGTTCTCAGCTCATAAGTGAAATTTTAAAGATGATGCAAGAGGTCATTTGAGATGGTTAGATCTCTATTCAAGAAGTACAGCTGTATTTCCAATGATCACTAAGAATACTGTCTTTGTAATGCACTGTTAGCATATTGCTCAGTTAAGGCTTACAACCACCCAAAATTTAAAGTTACGGTTGCTCTGGAAACCATAACACAGCCACATCTGTACATATACTTTAAGCTTCCATTATAAATGGATATATAACCCCAACACTAAGTCCATGCAAAAAAAATATTTGCTAAGGAAAGACATAATTTCTTCCCCCAAACATCTTAGAGGCCAACTCAAAGAGTTGAACTTGAGGAGGGCAAGAAGTCACCATTGATGAGAAAGCCAACATAGAAAAGAATAGGTTTTAATTTGCTCTCTCCTTTTCATATAGGAAATTTGTAAACACTAAAGCAAGTGCTGTTCTTTTCCTACAGGTACATACAGGGCCTACCACACTGCATGCACATCTGGGGGAGGGGGAAGAAAACAAGCAACAACAAAAAAAAAGCACCCCCCCCCACACACACACACACACACACACCCACCACTGGAAGCATCAAGAGGCAAAGACAAAGTAGAGGGAGGATAAGGAGAGATTCTGCAGAAGAGGCATGCACCTGCTCTTCCAGGAGTAGGAGGTAGCACAAAGAAGGCGTGAAGCTGGGAGTGGAGGAAGGAGACAACAACAAAGAGAGAAGGTGCTAGAAGGGAGAGTAGGAGGAAAGAGATGTGAGATGTAATTGGGGAGGAGGATTTGATGTGGCAAGACAAAAAGCCCGATAAGAAATGGAAAAGACTTCATATGTACAAGGCGGCCTGAGTAATGGTTGCTGTGGAAACCATAACTTTAAATTCTGTGGCTAAAAAAATCTAGCAGTTCTATTTATACCATGCTCATGACTGTAGCATGAGCAACTGGTTTGAGAAATTGTTAAAGCTGGAATCAAACAATTCGTACTTGCTCTAAGTAGCAATCAGGTGGCGCGTGAGGAATGCTTCTGCCTTCCCGGTTACCGTGCAATTAATGTTGCAGAGCCACAGCAAAGAGATCTGAATACATCAGGTACTGAGTCACTCACTGGAAGTTGCCCCTTCTTCCAAAAAGGCCCCCTAAAAGACAGACCATTGGGTGAGCAGTAAGCAGGATTTACAGAAAGCCATTTTAACCAAGATGAATTAAACCAGGGCTGTCCAACACTCCCCCAACTGAGGGCCACACATGTTGTTGGGGTGGGCCTCCAGGGTCCCTTCCCCTTCCATGTGCTCCGCCATGCAGGAACACTGATGGCACGCAGCCCCCCCACTCACATACCCTAGCCCCCTTGCATGGGCAGCACCAGGGTTCAAATTACAGGGGAGCTTGGGGGGGCTGAACCCCCCCATAAAAGATGAGAGCCCCCCCTCCCCATAAGATCTGAACATCATAACCTGTGGGGGGGGGACGGGACAGGACGACTGATTTTATCTGGCCATTGTAATGGACAGCCCAATGACTCCCCGCCCCCAGAGTGAAAGTGTAATTCAAACCCTGAGCAGCCCCAGTGGCACGGACCCCCCGAACCTGCCCCTGCCATGCAGCAGGGAAAGGCAGCTGCAGCAGCCTGTGGAACACATGCTCACTGGGGTTGCCAGCCCTCCTAGACTGACTGGGAGTCTACCGGAATTGGCACTGATCTCCTGGCAGCTACTGAGAGCAATCCAGGAGATTGATATTGTGAACGGATTGAACAGTACAATTAATGACATTACATCATGTTGGAAAAAAAAATAAATCTCCTGGAATAGCTTCAGTCAGAATTGGCAACCCTAATGCTCACCCCTCACAAGCCTCGTATAACCCACAGGCTGCCAGGTAGACCCCCCTGAACTAGAGAACACCCCAGAACAGGATAATAAAAAAAGGCAGTTGAGCAGCCTATTTGTTACATATTCTTTGAGAGAACACTGGACCAGATCCCAAAACCCTCCATCAGTTGTTACTCTGGTCCCACTTTCATTTATGCTGAAACGCCACGCTATGCAAAAAGCCCAGGATGCGTGTGACCTTCAAGGATGCACAGAAAGACATTGCTTAGGGCAGAGGATAGCGCTCCTGACGGCCCCAGCCAGCGTGCACAGCTTCCCAGCAGAACTGCTGCCACCTGCCAGGTGAAGTGGGTGAAAGGCAGCTGGAGCCCCATGCACTGGGGCAGGAACCACCTAGCTGCAGCTTCCCCCTCCCCCCCAACTTCAAGTGCTGCAGCAGGGGCAGGAGGGGGAGCCACTGGAGGCCAGGAGAGCCAGCCATACCCAGGTGGCTGCAGCAGCAAAAGCCCCAATGCGAAGCGGTGCACACTGACCAAAGCTAGAGCAGTGCCACTGGTGGGAACAGGCAGGGCTCAGCCCCATGCAAAGGGCATGGGAGCAATCACAAGCCACATGGCAAGGGGTGGAGGACTGTACCCACAGTGCACAACCGCAAAGAGCCCTGCTACATATGCCCCCAACCATTACTGGCAGTGTCCCGGGAACCTAGCACATGGAGAGCCCCTCCACACATGCACACCCCACACATGGGTGGCAGAAGGCTGGGACTAATGGGACTTAGCCCTCCCAAACACAGCTCCACTGCTCCAGTGCCAGCACCACACCCCACCATGTGCCAGCCCCGCAACAGCCCTGCAGGAGGACGGAGCAGCCTCACTCTGCCGCACTGTCCTCCCAAATAATATTCCCACCACCGATGCCCAAACAGCCCCCCACCCCCGACATACAGTATACAAAAGTAAACTTTACTTTGCGCTATTATGTAATCACCTCTATATACGCTGCTCAAAAAACAGCATAAAATCAAGACAAAAATATTTGTGAAATAAAATTAAAAAGTTAAAGAGTTTGATTTTTAGTATATGATTTGTTCTTTATCTATAATTTGTTAAAATTATATCTTTGAAAAGATTTTGCTTGCAGCCCTTGACAGCACCTTAGGTGGCCCTCCAGCTGAAATAATTGCCCACCCCTGACTTAGGGTCAGTAATAAAAGAGCAAAGCAAATAAAAGCCACAACAGTAAGTTAAAAGCAAATGTGACCTGGAGACCGTAACTTAATGCAAGGTTTCAGTCTGAGGCAACCCTGCGACCACATACATAGCTCAACAGAAAAAAAAAAAAAAAAATGTCTTGTCCTATCTTGTCCCTCTATTCACCTGTGCTGCCCTTGCAAATGCTTACAGTCTTAAGAGAAACCAAGCGACCCACTCATGTGTGTAATCTCACAACAGTAGAGGAACAAGTGCATGTAAAATGCTTCTTCTGCCCATGAAAGCAGGGGGAATTGTGGGGGACAGGAGGAAAAATGACCCCAACCACATTCTCCAGTGAGATGTGGTCTTCCCCAACATGCTGTACTTGCTTCCGAAGGGAAGTTATCCTCTGATAAGAGCAAATTCATGCTGATCATCATGCCCATGCTTATTTAGTAGCTTTTAGAAGTCCTACTGAGACTGGACCCACACTACACTGATCTAGATAGCGAGAGAGATTCCCTGCAATGGAGTACAGGTGGTCCAAACAGATAAAACCAAACGAAGGCTGTGAAGGGGATCTGCAGACCTGTCCAAGCAAAGCACAAGGCCCATAACAGAGCAAAAAACACAACCCAGATCTCCTAACTTCCAGTTCACTGCTCTGTCCATTAGACCACAGTGCCTCCCAGTGAGCCCAGCTGTCATATATATTATGCTAAAGAACATCCTAATGGAACGACCTCCGGTTCCATCCCGGGAAGGACAGACTTGGGTTTTACAGGCCCATCAAGGACAAAGTTCTCTAATCAGGAACTCATGCAGCAACTTAACCAGGGGTCCACGGAAAATGCTTTTCCTTGCTAGATGAGGGCTTTTCAGCTACGGTAAAAGGAAGACTCCTTTGCCCTTGTTCAATTATGCATACTGCAGTGCTGGAGTGTCATCAAAATTGACAGAAGCTTTTCAATAATACAAGAAGGGGGGGGAAAAGGTGCCCTAAGCATGGATTAGGCACAAAAAAAAAATAAAACAAAAATAAAATAACTGCAGAACGGAACTTTCCCCTGCTTTATTGTGATAAAAGTTTTCTGCACGAGGAACTGCAAAAATCAGAAATACTTTTGCAATTTGGCTGGTGAAGGTGAACCATACTGTTTAGTCAGAGCTGCTCTTAGGAAAAGGGGGAAAAAATACATCCCCTGGATAAAAGAAAAAGGCAAATCACTCCTCTCTCAAACTTGTTCATTCCTGAATGCTTTTCTAGTCTCAAGCACAACGCAGAAGTCCAGTCGCTCACAGGGAATTACGGACCTGCTTGTGCGATCTGCATAGATGGCTGTATTCCCAAGAGCCCCAGTTCAGCCTGAGATCGTGTGCAGCTCTCAGAGGTCACCAACCTGCAGGAGGGCTGCATGAAGTAACCCACATGTGTACAGAGGAACATGTGCATGTGAAATTCTCCTTCGGCCCACGAAAGCAGGGGGACGCGTGGGCGAGAGGAGGAAAAAGCTCCCCCCACCACATTCTCCAGTGAGCTGTGGTCCTGCCCTGACCTACTGCACTCACTCTTATTGGAGGACAACTCCCACCCTCAAAACACTCGCTATGATCATCATGTCCATGAGGATCTTGAAGTAGCTTCCAGGAGCCCTCCCTGAAACCGGAGTAACCAAAGTCAACGGCACCCAGCCAAGACATAGGCACGCACTGCACATCTCTGTGGCAGGGCCCCCTCTCCCTGAGAGACCTAGCAAACCCTGGGGAGTCACTTGAAAGACCCCAAGGCTTTGGCCTTGCCCTGGGACCAGGGCCCAAAAATGCTTACGGAGGTTCAAAGAAGAGGTCCTTTTAAATATTAAATGCTTTGAAAGGCATTTGTTTAAGCCACGTCACAGCAGGGAAGGAGAAGTGGGGGGGGGAATAGAAGGGGAGGGTTGTGGAGGCGAGGCGGTATGAGGGACCCGGCCAGAGGGGGATTCTGGAGGCAGCCCCTGAGCAACAGGGCGAGTGGCGGGTGCAGCGGCAGGGGGCAAAGGAGATTACTCCCCCTCCTCTCAGGGGACCTGCCGAGCACTCAGCTCTCTCTAGCCAACCCAGCTGGCGCTTGAGGGGAGGCGAGGGCAGCCCACAGAGGCAGCATGAAAACAAAAGCAGGCCCCTCCGAGCATCCTCCAGGACCCCCCTCCCCATCCACCGAGCCACGGCCTCGCCCCGGACTGCAGCCATCCTCCCGCCTGCGATGGTCCCTGTGCTGTATCTGTACCCAAGAAAGCCAGCCGCTTGCCCCCCAGCCCATTGTCCCAGGCAAGCTCGAGCCCTGAGGCTGGTGGAGCAGGAGGCAGAGACCCCCCTACCGTGGTGGCCCCCAGCCCCGTCCCCCTCCATCACCAGCCATAGCAGCAGCAAGAGGCACAAGGGGCCAGCCCGCATAATGCTTGTTGTGGAGGGGACACACACACGTACACACATGTACACACACACATGCACAGATATACACACATACAAACGTACACAGACGTACACATACCCACGGCTCATTCATTCATTCATTCAAACGTACACATACATGCATGCATACACACACACACACACACACACAC
>NW_005842867.1:12470-16164 GCF_000455745.1 Alligator sinensis
CTGTGGGCTGCCGCGCCGCTCCATCCGCGCCCGCGGCACCAATGAGAAGAGCCGGGGCCCAGCCGCGGGGCGTTCGGACTTGGAACGCGGTGTGACAATGGGGCACGCTGCTCCCGGGTGGGGGAGGGGCCGTCCCCTCGGGCCCGCCCCGCCTCGGGCCCACGTGCCGCCGCGCTCTGAGCGCAGGGGGAGCCTGGAACCAAAGCAACCCCCGGCCCGGCCAATCCGGCCGCCCCGCGGCCTGTCAATCACGCCGGCGTCCGCCCAATCCGAAGACAGCAGCGAGATGAAGTTAGCGCGCGCGGCATCCGGGCCCTGCGGGATTGGCTGTCTGCGGGGGGCTTTGCCCCGCCCCCTCCGCCGGAGGGGCAGGCAGTAAACAGATCCGGGCTGTAACACGCGGGCGGCTGGTGAGGCTGGGGGCCTAGGACGCCTGGGTTCTCTCCCTGATTCCCCGCAGCCCTCGGGGCAGCGTTACATTACTGCAGGAGATGCTCAGTATAGCCAGTGGCCCGTCGGTCTGCTGCACTGGGAAGGATCCTGACAAGACATTTTCCGTTGACACTAAAACCAGTGGTTTTCAACCCGGGGGTCCTGACTAGGGTTTCCAACTGGCGCGGATTGGCCTGGAGTGTACCAGAATCAGCATCGACCCCCTCCCCCCCCCGACTATTAAAAGCAATCTGGGAGACTGATGATATTGTGAAGGGTTGAACAGTCTGATTAATAACATTACCCATGTTGGGGGCAATCTCCTGGAATAGCATCAGTCAGAGTTGGCAACACCTATTCGTGACCCAAAAGTGGGTGGCAAGAATATGTGAAAGGGCTGCAAGCAAACTGTAAAAATGGATTTTCTTTTAAAGGAGAAAAAGTGGGAAACCACAGGTTTCCCCTTGCAGGCTGGCAGAGCTCCAGCTTGCAAGGGGCTGCTTGGGGCTCCCGTGCTCCTTACACCTACCCTTTGCCCCGTATACTGGGGGGCACTGGGTCAGGACTAGCGGTTGATGTTTACAAATGGGTTCTGATCCAAAGAAGGTTGAGAGCCAGTGCTTTAAACGGGGAAACAAATAGACCGCTCTGTCCCTCTTCCATCCTTCCTGCATGATCTTGCTGCTCTAGTGATGCCCTTCTGTGGCTCACATGCCAGCAGCATGCCCGTGTCCCCAGGAAACCACAAAGAAAGCAAGAAAACAGGAGGTTTGGGGTTTTTTGGCCACAATACAACTGTTTATTGCCACAAGTAACATTAGATGTTAAACACTGAAGGCACGCATGCATGCCCCACCGTCTCAACACACACAATAAAATGACTTTACAAAGGGGAAGGTGCTGCTCTGCGTGCTGCTGAGGGGATAGCCAGCAGGGGAAGTGAGTCAAAGCACACGCCTTGCTGACACGTCCTGTGGAGGCTCCCGTTGGATAATGACAATAATTACAATTAATAACTTACAATGCAGGCATGAAAACCAGGACTGTGACAGGCATTCTGGCCTGTGAGAAACTGGTGGGGAAAACAGCAGCTGTCAGATAGAAAAAAAATGTATTTGTTTATAAGGTGCTATTAGACTAACAGAATCATAGAGAATGAAGATGGGAAGGGACCTTAGGAGGGCATCTAGTGCAGTGGTTTTCAACCTTTTTTTGTACCAGGACCTCTTTGTAAAGTTTGATGGCCAGTCCTAACCCAGTACCCCTCACTCCTGACCTGCTGCCCATAGTGTGTGGGGTAGGGGGTAGGTGTTTGGGACAGGGAGGGGACCCAAGCAGCCCCTTGCAGGCTGGAGCTCTGCCAGACTGCAAGGGAAACCCCACAGTTTCCCACATTTTTCTCCTTTAAAGGAGAATCCATTTTTAAGTTTGTTGATCCATTTCTTAAATTTCATTCACAATCTTTTCATATATTCTTGTGATCCACTTTTGGGTCACAACCTACGGGTTGAGAAATGCTGATCTAGTCCAGCCCCCTGCTCAAAGCAGAACCATCCCCAACCATTAAGGTTTTACAAACAATGGGAGAGTATTTAAAGAATAAAACAGACGTGTAACAGTGTCCCTTTGGGAAGAAAAATGTTTTTGATGGCTAGGCACCAATCATAAACATATGTCGAGACATGCTGAAACAGACACCATTTGGACTTAACCTCATACTACCATGGGAAGGCAGTTAAGACTTAGACCTCCCACAATGTCCTTATTATATGTTAGATCAGGCACTTATTTTATTTTCTAAATGGAAACACTTTCTTTCCTTTATCTGTTAGACAGTAAAAACCATTATGCAATTATTACAATCTGTTTATATAACAATCTCTCTCTCCTTGTCCCACACCATCTCCCAGTATGTTTCCATTACAGTGTATGGTGATTTCTTGAGGCCAAAGTAACTTTGGTTTTGGCACAGAGGCAGGAGAGATTGAAAAGCTTCCATCCATACTGTACTCAATGCCAATGCCATGTGGCACATGGTCACAGATGAGTATCTTGATGACCACAAGAAAGATGGAAAACAAAATTGGTATGATCATGCAGCCCTGTTTGATGCCAGTTCAAATGGCAAAGGGCTCTGTAGTGAAGCCACTGCATAGGCTGAAGGCAGCCATATGGTCATGAAGGACTCGTAGGATGGTAAATTTATCTGGACAACCAAACTTCGATAAGATCTTCTGCAGAACCTCACAGTTAACAGAGTTGAAGGCTTTGGTGAAAATCAAAAAAGGTCATATACAGTTCCTGGTGTTATTCTTGGCATTTTTCCTGGATCTACCAGGCTTCAAAAATCATGTCCATGGTGCTTCTTGACGATCTTGGGAGCGGGGCTTAAGGGTCTGGGGGAACAGGTAGTGTTCTCGTCGATCCTCCCAGTCTCAGGCTATGGGCTGAGAAGGGACAGGAGGATCTATGTGGTCAACCAAAGGCTGCAGCGCTGGTGTCGTCAGGAAGGCTTTGGCTTTCATGACCACAGCCTGCTCTTTGGCGAGAGAGGCAGCGAGCTGCTGGGAAGAGATGGCCTCCACCTCTCTCCCCTAGGGAGGAGGCTCTTCTCAGCCAGACTGGCTGACCTGCTCCACCGGGCTTTAAACTAAGCCCGCTGGGGGACAGGGGCACTACCACCACTGCTGGCCCGCTGAGCAATCCTTACAAAGCCAGCAGGTCAAGGCACTTAAGGGAGCCCAGCCCTGGCAAAATCTGTGGGCAAGGAAGGAGCCCCCCAGGGGGCACTTGCCTGCCTGTACACGAATGCCAGGAGCTTGGGGAATAAGCAGGAGGAGCTCATCCTCAGGCTCAGTGTAAACAATTACGATGTCATAGGGATAACGGAGACCTGGTGGGACTCCACCCATGACTGGACCACGGGGATAGATGGCTATACCCTGTACAGGAGGGATCGTGTAGAGAAAAGGGGCGGGGGGGTAGCTCTCTATGTTAAGGAAAGCTACACGTCCCTGCAAACCGATATTGGTGACCAGGGTGGACGGCTGGAGACCCTCTGGGTTAAAATCCGTGGGGAACACGGCACAGGGGACACAATGGTGGGAGTCTACTACAGACCTCCCACCCAAAGTCCTGAGCTTGACCAGGAGTTTGCCCAGGAACTGGCTGAGGCAGCTTGCTCCAGGACCATGGTTGTCATGGGTGACTTCAATTACCCAAACATCTCGTGGGAGAATCGCTCAGCAAAATCTGAGCGGTC
>NW_005842867.1:17953-24599 GCF_000455745.1 Alligator sinensis
CTGGCTTGCATCCATAGATGCTTCTCAAGCAAATCCCGGGACATCATTCTCCCCCTGTACTCAGCCTTAGTGAGGCCGCAGCTGGAGTACTGTGTCCAGTTTGGGCTCCACAATTCAAAAAGGATGTGGAGAAGCTTGAGAGAGTCCAGAGAAGAGCCACGCGCATGATCAGAGGTCAGGGAAGCAGACCCTACGATGACAGGCTGAGAGCCCTGGGGCTCTTTAGCCTGAAAAAGCGCAGGCTCAGGGGTGATCTGATGGCCACCTACAAGTTAATCAGGGGTGACCACCAGCATCTGGGGGAACGTTTGTTCACCAGAGCACCCCAAGGGATGACGAGGTCGAATGGTCACAAACTACTACAAGACCGTTTCAGGCTGGACATAAGGAAGAATTTCTTTACTGTCCGAGCCCCCAAGGTCTGGAACAGCCTGCCACCGGAGGTGGTTCAAGCGCCTTCATTGAACACCTTCAAGATGAAACTGGATGCTTATCTTGCTGGGATCCTATGACCCCAGCTGACTTCCTGCCCTTTGGGCGGGGGGCTGGACTCGATGATCTTCCAAGGTCCCTTCCAACCCTAATGTAATCTATGAATCTATGAAATCTATAGCCACACTGAAACTCAGGAAAGATTTCCTCAGCAAGAGGGAATTCAGCAGAATTCAAGCAAGGATCTTCCCAGTGATGGAGAGCAGGGTAATACCTCAATACTTTCCACAGTCAGACATATCTCCCTTTTTAAAGATGATGACAATATTGGCATTCTTTAGGTCATCAGCAATTTCCTCAGTGTTCCAGATTTAAAA
Organism: Alligator sinensis; assembly: GCF_000455745.1. Taxonomy (NCBI): domain Eukaryota; kingdom Metazoa; phylum Chordata; order Crocodylia; family Alligatoridae; genus Alligator; species Alligator sinensis. Next base: position 18,763 of record NW_005842867.1, read on the forward strand.
AAAGTGGAGCTTGAAGGTCATAGTTTCCCCACCAAATGTAAAGGCCTCAGCTGGTATGCCACAGGGCCAGATGCTTTATTGTTCTTCATGTGTCTTATGGCCTGATGGACTTCTTCAGAGGTTGGTGGACTGGTAAGTGCTTCCCTTACTGGATGCTACAGAATAGATTCTATGGTTTCGACATTCACCATCAATTCTTGGTTCAGGAAATTTTAGTAGTGCTCTTTCCATCTTCAGATCTAAGTGGGGTGAGTCCTCAAGAGCTTAGTCCAAATGCAGCCTTGATTGCACTGAAGAAGCCCTGCATGTCATGATTATCAACAAATTGTTGGATTTCTTTCGCCATCTCTTCCCACCATTTGTTCTTGATTTCTCAAATCTTCCTCTGGGCTTCAACTTTAAACTATCAAAAAGTTCACTCCTTCTGACCAGATGTAGGGTGGTTTTGCCAGTCACAGAAAGCTTTTCTCTTCTGATTGAGAAGGGCTTTGATCTGAGCGTTATTTTCTTCAAACTAGTCCTGATGGCATTAAGTGATAAAGCCAACTGATTTAATGCAAGCCTCATGGATGGTCTCTTTTAGAGATTGCTAATCTTCCTCAACACAAGTGTTATCATTTTCAATCCTAAAATTGGTAAGTTTCTTACTAAAATATGTTTGAAGGGCTTCACTGTGTCTAGGGGTCTGAAGGCATTTGATGTTGTACTGTCTTCAGACTGATTTGGGTTGCTTTTGATGTTCCAACACAACCTTGATGGATATGATTGATCGCACTAAACAATGATCGTTAGTAGAATTTCAGTAGGATGATGGTTGTGTTGTTGTTGCACATATGAAGGAGGATCTACAAATGGCCCTTAACTGCTTCTCTCAAGCATACCAGTGCCTGGGGCTAACCCTTAAGATCAAAATAAAAATGGTGCTTCATCAGCCTGCTTCAGGTCAGTCAACACCCCTAGCAAAAATCTTCATTGATGGACAGGAGCTGGAGAACGTTGTACACTTTGCATACCTCAGCAGCCATTGTTGCCCTGTGGGGTCAGGCCAACTCTCAGGATCTCGATATTGCGCTGTTAGACAGGAGGATGTGACACAATTGCACATATACAAACACACAAATCAATTAGGTGCATACGCACCCACATACTACCAGCTCAGGCACATACACACCCAAACCAGTCTAGGCACATGCATACCTATCACCAATTCAAACACATACACTATACACCCCAAAAGCTAATTCATATAGTGTGCACACAATGACATATATATATATATATATATATACACACACACACACACAAACACACACTCACCAGTTCACACACATACAACCCACCTACATATACACACAGGTAAGTTCCTAACTTGGAGGGTACAGTGTGTATGTGTATGCTTGGGGTACCTGGGGGAAGGTTGAGGTAAAAGAGAGAGTGTTAAAGTGTAGGGAGTGACAGTTGCCAGAACCAGGATTAGAACCAGTGGACTATAGAGAAGCTGGCTGAGGAACTGAGCCTTGGGATTACTTAAGGTAGACTGGGGCTGGAAACTGAGGCAGACAGCTGAGATATTGTGGGGGGCAGATAAGGGGTGGCAAGAAGGAGACAGCCAGGAAAGAAACTGAGGCAGAAACCCGGTTGCTCAGGGGAAAAGGAAAAGGCAGTGGGGATAAGACAGTGGCAAAGAAACAGGGGATTTGGAGGCAGAGAGGAGCTCAGGACAGATGTTGGAGGTGGCAGTGAGCCACAAGCAGGAGAGGGAGAAATGAGACAGAGGTTAGAGGGGCGAGGAGCAGAGATTGGAGCAGGGCCAAACCATAGTAAAGCAAAACCCAACTTAGGGGTTGGGTCCAAATAACAGTTTTATTAAACAGACAATACACTACACAGCCCCATGAAGTTATTGCTTCACACACACACAAGCACTCACAATGGCAGCAGGAGACAGACTCAGTGGAAGTGTTGGAGTCCAGGTAGGGAAGAGAAACAGAGTCCAAGTCCTTGGTTGAAGAGGGGATGCGGGGTGATAGCTACCTATCCAGGCTGGATAGGGGTCCTTGTCCAGTAGGTGTTGTTCAGAGGGGGGTCGCCGGCAGGGCCTCTGGGTGGATAGGTGGTGTGGCATGGTGCTGGTCCAGATGGAGAGGGCATCCTAAGGAGTCAGTCTTCACTACCACTTTTAGGGGGCAGACAACCTGATCTCCTGTGGGGAGGGCCTGTCCAGGCAAGGTCAGTCCCATTCCAGAGGGCTCCTGGTGTTCTTACTGAGCATGTGCAGCCTTGGCACAATGGTGAGTTGCCTCATCTTTTGTTTCTTGAATGCTGAGGGTGGTTGCAAGGGCTGGGTCATTGGTCCAGGTATTGGTGTTGATGGTTCAGTCATTCAGAGGGAGCTATTTTTAGACCTACTGCCATTGTCTCTCAAGCACCCTCATTCATCCCTATTAATTCAGGAACCAAGTTACATAGGAGGGGTAGATGTGAGTCATGGGTTACACAACGAGGCCGGAGACAGGATGGAGACTTGACAAACAAAATGGAAACTTGACATGACTTATGTTAACTTACATATGTAGGCCTAAAGCATATAGTATCAGTAAAACAGTAATATAGAACAGTAAAAATCAATATAAACATAATAATTATACAATATAAAGAAGGAGAAAAAACTAAATAAATACAACTTGCTACCAAAATAAAATGCTGAAGCTTATCCTATGTCTTAGCTCACTTGTACTTATCTATAGGGAATAGAGAGAGAGAGACAAAGTCAGAAATGGTTGGGGAAGGGGAGGGAATGCATTAAAAAAAGAAAAAAGAAAAACTGGGATTTTGCTACACCATCTCTCAAAGAAGGCCAACATCGATGAGGAGAGCTAGTATAGGATCCAATGTGCCAGCTCTGCCTTCAGAAGACTGAATCATCATGTGTTCAATGATCATGACATCAGGACTCAAACAAACCTCCTACTATACTAAAGCTGTGGTATTCCCAGCTCTCCTCTACAGCTGTGAAGCTTACAAGGACCTCCTGAAAATCCTGGACACCAGCACTACCTCTGGAAGATCCTTGGCATAAAATGGGAAGATCATCACACAAATACCAGTGTCCTCACTAACACTAACACCACCAGTATGGAAGTGTTGATATTCAACATAAGTTGCAGTGGACAAGGCATTGTACGTGCATGTCTGATGTATGTATAATAAAACAACTACTATACTCCCAACTCAGCCTGGGACAAAGGACATGCGAGGGCCAAAGGAAATGCTTCAAAGACAGCCTCAAGGCAAACATTAAGAATTGTGGCATTGGCATCATAAATTGGGAAAAACTAGCCCGAGACATGGCTACATGATGATGCCTTGTGAAAGAAGGCAGATTGTACCTTGAGGAAAAGTGTCTCGCCCTGGAGGGAGAAAAACAACAGAAATAGAAGGAAAGGAAATCCATGGTCCAACCGTCCCTTTAACCACCTGTGGCATTTGCCAGATGATCTGCAGCTCTAGGATTAGCCTTCTTAGCCATCAATGGACTCATTTACAACTCTTACCTTGATCCATGGGAGTGATCATCCTTGACCATGAGGGATCATTGCCGCCACCGATGATGGTGGTTTCTAATGAAGTGCCAATCCTCCCTCCTTTACCCATACCTCTAATTCTACCTGTAGGATTGGACCCTAAAACCTCTTAGAGGCTTCTGTTTTTTAGGACTACCGAGAATCAAGACAAGTGCTCTTCAAATCACTTCTTTAAGCCACTTCTGCTCCTTTTTTAACATCTAGTCTTCAGTAATAAATATATCAATCATCATCACACTGCTTGCTCTTGAAGATATTGTTATGCTATAAACCTTGAGACATACCATACTATTCATGGATCCTGATGAGGAAAGAGTAAGAACTAATATAAAGCTGTAGATTGTAGGTTTATCTCATAGCAGTTGGGTGCCTAGACGCATCAGAGGATGTTGTGAGTGTTGTTCATTTGCAACTAGAACTACATAGTCTAATAATGTGTTTATTGACATGTTAATTTAAATGCAAGGCTGTTTGTTTTAAAGTGCAGACATCCAGACTTGTGACATTTAAATGAACATTTAGATGATCACCTACATGGCCAATGAACCCACAAAAACTGGTAAGCATGAAAACCCAGCTTCTTGGTCTGTTCACCTGATAATTGCTTCAATGATGTAATGTTCCTAAATTGTATTTTATTGTCTGAATGTATTGTCTCTCTGTAGCCGGCAAAGCAGTAGTGTGGGTGGTGTGTTGACTTGCCCAGATCTTGAAGTAGGGTTTCAGTGTTGCTGTTGCCTTTTTTCCCAGATCTTAGTGATATCACTGAATTTTTATCTTAATAAAAGCATTTTTGTTTTGCTTTCCTGATAGACTCCATAGATATGTCTATGATGACAGTTAGAGTTGACCTCAGGGTCATTCTTAACCCTATAGCCATTCACATATCTACATTATAAACCCCTAAGAACAATCTCTGAAGTCAGTTTAATGATAACCTAATCCTAAAAGCTCTGGTGAATCTCCCCAGCTTTGAGACAACCCCCACCTCATCTACTTCCTTACCCTCCCTGAAATGTTTTGAATATACCCAATTATACACTCACCAACAGCAAATCCACTTTTGCCCAGCCTTAACTTCCAGCACTTTCGTATCCCACCCCCTCCTTCTTTTTGTTTCCCATAAGTAGAGACAAGTAGGCTACAGACCAATACCTAGAAAGGCTCTACAAGGGGCCATGGGATATATCCTAGTGCTGTGCTCTAGAAATAAGCAGCATAGTGTGGGTGGCTTGGGTAGAGGTTTTAAGGTATGAGTTAGATGGGCCATCAATATGGCTCAGGCTGCCCGAGGGCATCTCAAGATCTACCTTACATATCAGAACAGACAAACACCATTATTCCAAGTACCTCACAGATTAGCAAATACTCAGGCACCTGCACTGAATACCTGCACACAAATTACGTTCAAAAAAATGATAAAGGCAAAATATTATGCCTGAAAAGCATGTTAGTTTAACTTATTTACAATAGCTTGATTTCTTAACCGGTTCTTTTCCAAACTTGGCATAGCACATCCTTCACTGAGGATAACATACTGCCAAATTTCCACTCCTTAAAATTAATGTCGTTGAGCTATCCCAGCACAAAAAAAGCCATCTGGGTTATTTTTAGATGTGATTGTATACTAATAAAAGATTGAATAGATTTTCTTACATACTGTTCCAACCATTGTCAATCTGCTGCTAAAATACTTCTTGCAGCATAGCTAGATCTAGTGATAGAAATTTAGATACCCTCTGTTTCATGGAGGTGGACTATTGAGACCCCCTTCTGCTTTAGATAAGGCTTAACTGGGATAGTATTTTTTCATTCATTTATAATTTGATGTCTGAATAAGTGTTTTGGAAAAATCAATTAATCCATAAATATTGCACCCTAAAAGTTATTTTACAGTAGCTAACCAAACTGCATAGAGATAGTTTTAAAATAATTAAAATGGAAAGTTCCTCTTCAAACATCAAGATGGGAAATTAAAAATAAACTACTTTTGTTGCTACTATTAATATTTTGACATTAACTGATTTAAGATAATTCATTTTCTCAATAAGCTACTCCAAATAAGAGTCTTCTCTGTTTTACACCATTCAAAATATCAAATACCCTCTCAGCAGCGAGCAGGATGCTTTGGAATGATATTAAAGCACAAAACTTCAGATTTTGTTAGTCAAGTCATTAATTAATAATGGCAGGTTTTCAAATGATGTTACAGCAATGAAAATGTGAGGCAATATTTTTTAAATAGATTTAATC
>NW_005842867.1:24630-36168 GCF_000455745.1 Alligator sinensis
CATTGATTTATAGACAGTATTCCTAATTGATTTCAGTGAAGAAACTTTATTAACATTTTGGGAGCATGCTATTATCCTATATTAAGGGAATTCAGTCAACGATCATTCAAAATATCCTTAAGAATTTAAGTACAGGAAAGTTAATCCAAGCTGTATCCTCTGTCTTATAACTTATTACATAATTAGTCACACAATTTAAAACCTGTCCTACATCCAGTCCTAAAGCTTATAAATTAATATATGATACTTGCATATCTATACATTTGATTATAACAGTAGCCTGAAACCTTTTAGGTGATATGACCTGGTCTTTAAGTATCACTTTGATTTGTGATTTCAGGAAGAGAGGACTGGAGGATGTGCAGGTGGAAGACAATGACACTGGGGCAATTCACAATGGGCTTAGCCAGCAAAAGCACTGGCAGAAAGCCTCCAGCCACAGACAGGTTGCATTGTACAGAGCTAGACAAGTAACAGCTACTTGAATAAAAGATGCAAAAAACAGAATTTGAGATTTGTGTGACCAAGGTTTCCTGCAGCTTCCTTCCTCTGCTTTAGCCATGCTTGCTTTCCCTTTTATTTAATACAAGCTGCTTATATAGGAGTCTCTGCACTCACTACCAGAGGATTCCAGTTGCATTGAGATGATCCTCCCAGCTTTACAAACAGATTCCACCAGTCATGTATCAGAAAGTAGGTAGGGCTACACCTGAGAACCTTGCTTCATTGCCCAAGATTTAGCTTATAGTAATGGGATTTTATTCATATGGAATACAGCAACTGAATGACATAACATCCTATAAACATCATATAAACAATCTATAAATAACAGCATTGAGGGATAAGGCGAGGGTGCCTGTTTTAGATTTGATATTCATTGCAAGACATCATCAGTAGCCTGGTGCAGGTCTTCAGTGCAAAAGTGCTAAAGTGATAAATAGGACATTCCTCCATGATGTGTGCTATAGTTTGGATTTTGCCACACTCACACTTGGGGTCTTTAATAAAATTCCATTGATGTAGTTTGTACTGGACATTTACCTTGCCCTGTTTGACGCTGTCCAGCTCCACCTTGGTAAAGCAAAGCCAGGAGCTTTAGATGTGGGGTCTGTAATAAGAATTTTGTTAATAATATCAATAGTCTTCCATTGCTGAATCCATTTTTCCTTGATGTCAAAGTTTTCATCGTTCAGCTCTTTTCCCACACTCTACAATGGCCTTCTCAACTTAAGCTTTGACCTAGGGAGGTCATTAAGTTCCTCAGAAATTGGTAGTGAATTGAATGTAAGCAGTTTTCGTAGACTCTTAAAGTAGCCTGTTTACATCAGAGATCAGGCAGAGGGATATGACATAGAACAGACAGGCAAGGAACAGGAGTGGATCTAGGAACAAATGATAAAGCCAATAGCAAGAAATCTAACTTTCTGAAGTGGAATAATAGAGAAGCAGGCATTTAAAACTAAGAAAAACATCACCTGAGAACATAACAACTTTTGTTTTGTCAGGCCAATGGAAAATATGACCTAATTATTCTTATCCATCTCTAATATAACTTACAATCCCACTGGATCCAGATCTCCAAGGCCTGTTTATTTTCTGCTGCTTGCAAACCCACAAGACTCCTACACACAATGGCTCTCAATAATGTTTCTACTGTAACAGGTAAGAAGAAAGCTTTCTGCAATGCATTAGCACTGTTTCAGGCGCACACGTAGTGGAAAATTGAAATATCTGAATGGCTGTGTTTCAACTCGGCATGGACGTAGAAACCTTACATTTTAGGCTGGATGATGTGCCCCAACAAATTACGTTCTCATTTATATTTAACAGCATCATTTTAGACAATAAAGTACTGAAAAGAATAAGGTTCAAGAAACAATATATCTGATAACTACTTGAAAAAAAACCAATGCCATTATATGTAAACATCACGCAACATGTCTATGTACAATTCTGGTGTAAGCAGGGCATGATTACAAAAGAAGAGAAAGGGTTTCTGCCATTTGTCTGTTGTGTCATTTTACTGCTCTGTTCCTTGTTATTTCCATCTTTAAATTGGGCATAGTGCTTCCAACTTTTGTAAAGCACTTTGAGATCTTTCAGTGAAAAAGCTCTATGCAAGAGAGGCTTGATTCATTTTTCATTATGATGTTCATTATGATTTTCTTCAATAAAGGTAAACATTTTTGCACATAAAGTTTTTTGCCTGAGGAATTTCCTTGAGGAATTTACCAGGCATTTTCTTACCAGAGGCTAACACACACATCCACCGATGCCATAGGCAGCGCTCTGCCAAGAAACCTGGACCAGCCCACAATGACTGGGAAGAGGAGAGTATTACATACTTTCCAGGATGATGATCTTAAACTTGAGTAGGAGATTCCAGCTTTTGTGCTTGCCTCTGATGGTTGATGCCTGATACATCTGAAACTTTGCTATCCTCATATGACTATTAGGGGGAAGAAATAGCTCTATTTCTCTTTCTCTCCCTCTCTTGCCCCTCTCCCTCCCCCCCCTCCCCCTTATAATACTGGAGTATTTTGGCTGCTGTGCCAAGGGAATCTCCACTGTTTTACTCTTCCCTCAACATATTTGGGTCTTCTCTGATGTGCATAATTCAGTCCCTGGTTCAGCTGAATGAAAATGAACCAATTTCTGGGTGAAATTCTTTGCTGCCCACAAGATTCTGAATAGCTCTAACCACTATTTGATAATTTCATGCTACTGCTGCTTCAGAAAATGATGAGCAGTAGTACAGACACTGGTGCTTCCTACAGATTCAGGATGACAGCCCTGAATCCACTAACATTTAGATTTAGGGTGACCATAAAAATTTGAAGGCAATCCAGGATGGGGGAACCAGCACATGTGAACATCCCCCACAAGGATCAAAGAAGCGGGTTTGGGCAGGAAGTGTATATGTACATCCCCCCGCCTAACCTGTGGCTCGCAGGAGTCGGGTTGGGCAGGACAGCATAGCACACACACCCCCCCACTCACACAGATACACCTGACCCCAAGGTTCCCTGAAATGGGGCCGGGCAGGACAGCACACGTGCACGCACACATGCTCGGTTACTGAGTCAGGAGCTGCATGTGTGAGCAGGTTTGCACCGATCCAGGACTTTTGCTTCACTTTTCTCCAATGGCTGTGATGCTAAGACAGCCTCCAAAATCTGGGACTGTCCCAGCCAATCCGGGACATATGGTCACCCTACTTAGAATGTCACTTTGAAAACCTGTTTGAACAGTTCATTGACTGTTCAAACAGTCAATGAACACTGACAAGTTGACACCTAGTCATGTTTTTACTTAAATAATTAGGTCAATGGAATGTCACATGCTACTAGCCCTGAATCCTCCTGTTGATTTTCGTGGTTTTATATTTGCATTTTCCTATTTTTCTCCAGTGTTTTCACTCTCTCTTGTTGCAATACAAATGACACACATGACCAACAGGTGCAACTGCCTTGCTGCAGAGAAATTAAATTGGCTGCACACAAGGAGCTGTCACCAGCCCAAGCTGAACTGAAAAAGAAATAAGCACTTTCTCTCATGTTCTTCAGTTGTAGTCAACATCTGTGTCAATTATTACAACAGTAAGTAAAAACAAATCATACAGAAATGTGATCTTTAAGTTGACAGGGACCCTTTAGTTCTTGCAAATGAACCTTTGAATTCTGAAGACATGTATAGTTTAGTTTCTCAGATCACATTTTTCACAGGCGAGTCAGATCCCAATTTTCCCTTGGTGACCCTTTCAATTTAAAACACATTAAAACATGATGTGTAAGTTCAAAAAAGTGCCAAACCTTTATGTAGAAAAGAACCATACATCTGTCCCTAAGCTGTGGTTCTGTCAGATGCTGAGCAATTGAGCATGCTTATTTCTTCTATCTCCAGTGGGAACTGATAGTGCTCAGTACCTTTTGGGACTGAACTCTTAGAGGAGAAGGATGATCTCCTGGGTTGAGTACAAGCCTTGACCTAGAGAGAACTGGCCTCAATTCCCACTTCTGCCTGTTTACGTATGGGAAAGTCATGTACTCTCTGTTTCGGTCCTCAGCTGTAGGGATAACAGTACTCTTGTTTTGCAAAGTGGTGTTGTGAGGATCTATATATGAAAAAGAGAGTGAGTTGCTTAGATACTGCAGTGCGGAGGGCTATATACACACCTTAGATAGACTCATCCATCAGAAATGTGTGGGCAGACAGTTGTGTCACAGGAAATCTGATTGCAGCATTGGAGCTTATGCCTGCTAATATAGATATATTTTTAAATAATCTCACTGCATTAGCTAATTTACTCAGGCTTCAGCCTATAATGGGTGAAATCCATTAGTCACCTGACAATTTTAGTTATTCTGTAATTCAAGTCATCTCTCTATATTTATACATCCAGACCATTATGTGTGTGTGTTTTATATCCTTCCACCTACTCCGTGCTAATTTAAAAGCTGTTATTTTTGGCTGTCAGTAACTGTGGGAATAAAAAGTTCTGTTTTCTCAACAACAACAAAAAGAGTAAGCAGGAAACAGAATGAGGGAATGAACAGACAACTCTGCTTGCTAAATATCATTTGCATGACATCAGGAAACTCGTGTTCAAGTAATTTGCCAGAAGAAAACAAATGGTGTTCCTGTTCAGAAATCTATACTTCTTAAATTCAGGTTAACTGATTCATCAGTTTGAAAATAAAAACTAGGCACTTTTGACATGTGTTGATCATAAACTATTGATTGGTATATGGGATAGCCTGGAGCAGCTCAGCCAGAAGAAAAGATTTTCAGTGCATAGCCAGACAGAGAAAAATGTGAATGTGAGGATGCTAAATCAGTGAGTGCAAATATGAGACAGTATTTGTTTAAAGAAGGATTGTTAAGGGGTAGTAAGACTAAAATCTGGCATACTTTTTGTTCTCCATCTGTCCTCTATCCATTTGCAGAGTCTGTTATCTATAAGTGTGACCTTTCTTCTTTCTCTTCAACATTTCAATATTTTTTTCCCCAAGAGAGAAAAAGTTGAGTATTTCTGAGCAGTCCTGTAAACAAACCAGTGTACTTGAGAGACAGGGGGGAGGGAGAATTTCAGTAAGAATATGTTTCAAGATAATCCAAGAAGGTTGAAAAATATTAATAAACAGGCTTTTGAAAAATCATTTAAAGATGTTAGTAGTGTCATTTTAAAGGCATGCAGTCTCATTATATAAAGCTGAAATTCACCCCTATGCATCCAGCCACTGCGATGGCTATGTACCACTTGGGTCACATCTCAAATTGGAAGGCACTTTAGCAGGGCATGCTTTGTTGGTGGTTTTCTTCACAAGGATAAACTTTGCTAAGTCTTAAGATTTTGCTGTTGAGTCTGCCTGTGCCTGAAAAAAAAAAAAATCTCCTCATGCCTTTCCCAGAGCCCAGACAGGGGCTTTCTACCTGTTAAACTGAAAGACCTCCAATTTGTTTCAAGATCGTAAACTCTATGCACACAGGCTAACTGCCCCCCTCTAGGCCTGTATTTGTACGTGTTCCTATATGCCTGCTTAGTACCCCTTGGCAGGCATATTCCCTGTTGTTGCAAGTACAGGATATCTATCGTTTTCCCATAAACTACCTTCTAAAAGCGTTCTTAATCTTTGTGTGCCCACAAGAATCAAAAAGCAATATTTATTTTTCTCATCCAGCTTTTCAGCTCATAATTGGAATAACAGTAGCTGGTCTAGGATTATACAAAAGGGGAAAGTGCATTCGATGCATTACAGCCCCCCTTAGCCTTTGCTCTTTGAAAGGACACTCATTGGAAGAACACTGTGTTATCTTTGCTCGCTACTCGTCACAAGTCTGAAGCGCCATGTATGTGCACAAGGTGTTCTGTATAAAGGCAAAGGCAGAGTTTTCCTGAGGGCATAATAGCCAATGTCATTAGTAGAACGTAGATATTACAGCCTGCGCTCCCGTTCCTAATCTGGTGGCTGTGTTACAGAGTTCAAGGGATGCTGTCAACTTGATTGTTCATTTACAGATGTAGAGTAACACATTTAAAACATTTTTTTCAGAAAAATATTGTTATTTAAAATTAAATATTTCTTTTGTCTGTTCGGATTCTAAGCATGAAATGGGTTAATGCGTTAGCCTTTTACTTCTGGAAACTCAGGGTCAGGCATGATTTAGGTCACTATCAGAAATGCTTGAATTGTTCTCAACCACATACCATTGGGGACATTTGCCCTTGTAGTCCATCATGAAAACCTCCCCAGGACTTGGCCCAAATTCTGCATGACTGCCTTTCTCCTTTGAAAAGGTAATTGTGATAAACACAGCAGGGATAGCTGAGGCCAGAAAGGTGCACTGCAGCAACATTTCTCTCCTATTTAATCAGTAAAAAAATAGAGTACTGTTTGCTGTACATGTAAATTATAGTTTCATGTGGAGCATTACTATGATCTTTAATAACAATGTGGCATTTGAGGAGGATAGAAATAAACAGATTTCTATTAAGCCATTTCTATTTCTACTTTCAAGCTAAATTCCTCTGTATGAAGGAGGAAAGCCTCTCTTATAATGATAGACTAGGGACAGACTACAGAACTTGCAATAAGGAGATTTGGGTTCTGTCATCAATTGCCTGAGTGGATTTGGGCAAGTCAGTTCATACCTCAGTTTCTCCACACAGTGTGTAAAAATAGATAATAATGCTTACTTACCTCACTGGGATGTAGTAGAGCTTGACTCATCAATATGCATTACATACAAGGTCTGAAACGCTACAGTGCTGAGCACCATAAAATGACTTTAAATTAAATAATATTGGTATTTGTTTGCTTGTTTCTAAATGGCATTATTCAGCTTGTCAACTGGGACTCTTGTTTATGCCTCAAAACTATTGCTAGCTTGCTCTGTAGCAACATCTGCTGGGAGAAACTGGGAGAAGCAGTACTACTAATACCAGGGGTGTACTTGGTAGCCGTGTTGGTCTGAAACAAGAAGGCATACGAAAAACTAGAATTCTTGGTTCCAAAATGATACCTTTTATTAGACCAACTGGGAAATTGCAAGAAAACTGTCCTTTTCTGCAAGCTTTCGGGATCAAAGTCCCTTCATCAGGCTCTGGGAAAAGTATAGATGGTACAAGATGGTAAAAAGTCCCCATAGGGGGCTTTTTACTACTTTGCACTGCTAGTACCAGGGGTGTAGCTTCTAGCCATGTTGGCCTAAGGACACATGCAGACAATATTCTCTGGGTAAATCCGATATCTTTTATGAGACAAACTCAAATAGCTGGAAAAATTATTCTTAGCAAGCTTTCAGGCACAAACATCCTTCGTTAGGCTGAGGAAGCATAATACCATACACCTATTAACAGGTAGGCACATAGTCCACACTACCACAACATCTCACAACATATCTGTGAAGTAAAGAGTGCTCTTATGCAGAACTGAGGTGCAGAAAAACTCAGTGGCTGGCTTTGACCATGGTGACACTGGGAGACTGATGCAGTAGAGAGTAGGACCTACATCTGTGGGGTCCCAGGCTAGGGTTCTTCTAACCCTCCTTCCTCCCATCTCTTCTGTTGTGGAAATAAATATTGAAAGCAACAGCACCTATACCACCATTTGACAGATTCTGCTCAAGAGAGACGCAGGACTGAAGAACGTGGTCATGATATTTCAGGACTGTGTTGCAGTGTCACGGAGGGTGAAAAGGGCATTTATGCTGCTCGGGAGAAATCTACCACTGCCATAAGTAGCATAGGTTGAGGCATCCTATATCTCCTAGTTGAGACCACTCTTGAAGACTATATGCACTCTGAGGGCCAGCAGAAGGCCAATGTGGCACATAGGTCCACCACATATACTATAAGTGGAACTCAAGCATGGGCCTGTGCTGTCTCCACTGAACAGGGGTGAATTTTACCTTTTGAACTCAACTGTGAATCGCCTTTCACAATTTCACCTTCTGAAATAAGTTGGTAATCTTACCCCTGTTTCCTAGCACAGGTGACCCGTACTGCCTGTCTGCATGTAAGGGAGTGAAATCAGACACTGCAAAGCCAATGCTCCCCTTCCTGCATAGGTTGGAGAAGTGTAGACAAGCAGAGAAACAGAGAAGATGGGACATAACTCTCTGTGCCAATGTGCTAGCCAGCATAGCTGAAACATTATGGAAAGGCAAAAACACTGCTTATGTTCCCATTGGGGCATGGTGGAAACAGAGACTGAACAATGAGCCTGAAGCCACCTGAACCACAGTCAGAGATTAGATGGCAGCCTGGGTGGACATACCTGAGCTAACTTTAACATAACTATCTTGGGTAGCAGTGAAGCCTGCCTGGGATCTTGGTGCTTCCTCAGATGTCACAGTAGTTTTCAAACTTTTTTCATTTGCGGACCCCTAAAACATTTTGAATGGAGATGCAGACCCCTTTGAATTGTGAGTGTGGGTATTCACATACTTTTGATTGATCATAGTCATCTTTCATGGACCCCTTAAGCATAGTCTGAAGACCCCCTGAGTCTAGCCACTGGTCTAGCCCACACTAAAGACCCTGCCCCTGCTATTGTTACCTACTCTACCTAGATTCAAGCTAGCTGGAATATGTCGATGTCTATGAACAGATGTCACATTTGTCCTGGGAGAAACCTTTTCCTTCCAGGACAAAATGTGTTTGTCCAGATGTACATGTCCATTATCCCGGGAGAAAAACTAAAACAGTTTGTAGGATTAGAAGTGCTAACATTTTGTCCTGGGACATTGTGAAATGCATTTAGATGGTTGTCCTGGGGTTTCATCATTGAACAATGGCAGAAAAGAAGCAATGCATTCAGCTGTTCACTAAACTCTGACTGGAAAGGCTAGGTATGTATGTGCCAGTCCCACAACTTTTTGGGTTCCAGGACAAATGCAGGCGCAACTAGTCCCAGGACAAATACATCTGGTCCCAGGACAAAGGCAACATTCTCAGCTTGTTTGCTTAATTACACCTCCCAACTGGACGGCAGACATAGATAGCCCTCACAATATAGTCACAGCATAGTCCCTGGCTTGTCCCCCTAGAATTGCAGTCCTCTGCTACCCATTAAACATGGAGAGTCCTGATGGATCAAACCCCTTGTGACTTATTTTCCTGAACACTGAAGTTCACTTACAGATTTTCCAGGAAGGGGATTAGCAAGAAGAGGCTTCCAGTGCAACCCTGGGAGCAAGTAGACGCTTATCTGAGTTGACTGGTGTCCAGCCTAAAAATTATACCTCAGGGAGACATTTTCCGAAAACTTGAGGAATGACAAAATAATGAGCAGACAGCTCTCCTGGCAGAAAGTATACAGACTGCAGCAAGCCTCAGCCAAGCTTTCAGAAACAGCCTTCCCCATGATGTGTCAGATTAATTTGCCATTCTGAAGCAATCTCGCAGCACAAGGCAAAATGTGACAGATTCTTTGTAATGAGAAGAATTGCTCTCAAATTGCTAGGACCCTGTGATTTAGAGAGTGCCACACCACCAGCTGGGAGGGGTTACGTTCCTTTTCCTTTCTTATATTTTCATAGTCACCCAGAAGCTTTTTTGCACAAATATGAAAGTTTCTCTGGTTACCAGATCAGTGTGAAAAAGGTTATATTGCACACAGGCTAAAGGAAAGTTAACCACTGACTTGCCACTCTGACATTGCTTCATTTAAAGCAGTGGTTCTCAAACTTGTTAGACTCAGGGTACCTTTCAATAGGCTCAAGGCACCCCTCACTCAACTCAAGGCACCCTTTGGAAAATGCCAGCTCTTAGTTTTCTTTTGGTTATTGACTTCTGAAAACTACTACTTCTTCTGTTGCAAATAACTCAGAAAGACCACAACAGGTCAGAATGGTTTTAATACTATGGGGTGTATCTACACAAAAAGCTTAATGAGTAGAAAACTAATTCTACTGTACTAATGTGCAGCTGGCAAAAGTCATGCTAATGTGCTAATGCACAGTAGATTTAATCTAATGTGCCTTAACATCACATAAAAAATGTTCATCTGCGCTAATGTAATGTTATTACAGATACTAATTTAATGTGCCATAATTATGGCACATTAATAAACGTGTAGATGCACCCACAGATTCCTAATTGCAATCTCTGGGTTTATCTTGTGAATTATGTTTGCACACCTAGCAATGTTAATATTGCATGCATGCTGCAGATCCTTGAAAGGATCTCAAGGCACCCTGGTTGAGAATCACCAGTTTAAAATCAGTTTTAACATAGGAAAAAGTTAACCTTAGCCTGACAGTGGGTCACATTGTGGACTGCTCCACATCCCTGTTTAGAGGGTAAAAAAATGAAGGGTGTCTTGTCAGTCCCCTCTGCAAACTACCCCTAGTAGCAGCCTAGAGGGGAAAACAGCCTATTCCTTTACCCCTTCACCTCACCTGAGAGTGAGGTGGGTCTAAAGGGAAGGAGAAGAGGGAAAGAAAAGTTACAGTTGCTCTTGTATCTAGGCTTTTAAACCACACTCACAACTGCTGTTTGTAGGCAGCGTGGGTGGGTGACTGCCTCTGCTACAGCAAATCAGGAGAACAAACTAGCTGGTGTTCTTTTTCTTTCTGCTATAAACAACAATGTTTATAGCATTTATCCCCCTTGTAGCAGCAGTGGCTCTGCAGAGGTATGTACCTGGTGAATCTGATCTAGTACCTCCCCAGTTCTCCCACTCTGCCTTCCCTAGGAATCATCTCCCAGTGCTGCTTTTTCCCACTGATATTTAAACAGTGTTTGCCAGGTAATCAGGCAGATTACTTATTTAATGTACATTTTGACCAGACAGTTCTTGCATTTAGGACTAGGGGTGCACTGATACAGATTTGGGGGGCTGATACCAATAGGCGATTTTTAAGGAGGCATATCAGCTGATACCAATCTGATTTCTAATACAGCGGCATCCAGCTGGTAAGTCTGTTATGGTGGAAGAGGAGTGGGGAGGGAAGAGGTGGGGGGGGGGCAGATCAACGCCCCCTGTGGTAAGGGAGGGAGTGGGGCTGGGGTAGGCGCTGCCCAGCCAGGGAGGGGCAGAGCTGAAGCTCATCTGGGGAGGGACAGGGAGGGGGAGCAGCTCCCACTGTTGCGTGCACCTTGGGAGGGCATGGGGGGCATGTGCCCCCGGATCTGCACAGGGTGGGGCAGGGTGGGGTGGGCTGCAGCTGTGGGCTGGAGCCGGGGGCTGCACTGGGCTCTTCGCAGCGGGTGGCGGGGGTGTGGAGCTGGGCCAGGCTGTGCTCAGGGTGCGTGGTGGCAGCACTGGGAGGGGGGCTGTGGGGGCTATGGCAAAATTTGGGGTGGCTGCAGCCCCCTCATTACCCCTCTGCCAGCGCCGCTGTCACCCTTCCCAAGCGCAGAGCGGCCGAGCCCTGCCTCCCCCACTGGGAAGAGCCCGGCACTGCCCCAGTCCCAGGCTGCAGCTGCAGCCCGCCCTGCCCTGCCCTGTGCAGATCTAAGGGCACATGCCCCCCATGCTCTCCTGGGGTGCGCGCAGTGGCAGGGGGCACCCCCCCCTCCCACGCCCCCCC
>NW_005842867.1:36237-40195 GCF_000455745.1 Alligator sinensis
GGGGGGGGAGGTGTTGATCTGCCCCACCACGCCCCTTCCCTCCTCCCTCCCCTTCCACCACAACAGACCAGCTGCACGCAGCTCTCCAAGCTGCCGGACTATGCTCCTCACTGCCTGAGTGCTGCGCTGTGGCTGTGCACAAGCACAGGCCATTTATCAGCCAAATTATTGGCCTCATCAGGCTGATACAGTTAATTTTCTTTGTATCGATGCTGATCTGATATCAGACTGATGTATCGGTGCACCTCTACTTAGGACTCCTTTGAAAAGGACTTCTGTTGTTACTAGGAAAGACAGTTGCTCTTTAACTATCAACGGTTGGTTAAAGATAACAAAAATCTGAAGGGGGGAGTCAGGTCCTGGAAGGTAAAGCAGGAGATATTTGAATATATGAATTCTATCACATATACCAGGCTTATATCAGCATCCTTTCAAGTGTGCAGAGAGACAGCACTAAGGTGAATCCTAAATTAATAGCTCCTCTTTGAGAATATGTTAAGTGTAGAAGAGAAGTAAGCATATAATTTCCTGATTACGCAGACTACTAAAAAACATTACATCATGCTTCAAGAACTAAGGGAGCAAAAGAACAACAGATATAAAGCCAATCATGTAGGAAGGCTCTGATGGACTTTGGTTCAAGAGAGAGCACTAACAAAAGGTTTCAGACTGGAGGGTAGAAAGGGAAAGGGAATATGCTCCTTTTCAGTACTGAAGGATGGGTCAGACGTCTTAAGAGTGGCTGAACTGTCCAGAGAGGAACACAAGTTTTAGCTTCCGTGAAAGGCTCCATACACAAGGCCACATTCTAAGCAGAGTTTCACAGCAGGTGCATCCTCCAGGATGAGAATAAGGTGGGGTTAAAAATGGCTTTAACCTGCCTTTGTACTTCCTGAATTCTGGGCTCAGATCAGAGCCTGCAGTGTAAATTGTATCTGTCTCTGAAGCTACTCTGAGTTAGGACAGCTTTTCACAGCTACTAGTAGGCAGCTCTGGAGCTCAGAGTAACTGAAGCACAGAGTATACCTGCTGTCCTGCCACCCACAGCTAATTTGTCCTCTTCCGCCCCAGCTCTGGCTTTGAAACTGGTTCACAAGATGCACACAGTGGGTGCATCTACATGAGATGCTTTACTGCTCAATAGCATAGTTTACTGTGCAGTAAGTATGTATGTCTACACATGCAGAGGCTAACTTCAGTAAACCTCGCTAATCGTGAGTAAATTTGCTAACTGCACATACAAGTAGCAAATTTACTTTGATAAGTAACAGTGCAGTAATGCTCATGTAGGCGCCTGACTGGGAGCAAATCTGCTTCTGGTCAGCTGGCCAGAAGGGGGCAGGAGATTGTTCCTTGCCCATGGGAGCTGCCAGCTGCTGGGGCAGGCTCTACCACAGGAGCCCAGGCAGGGTCTGTGTCCCCTGTCCCAGCAGCAGGGAGCCCCAAAACCCCTGCTCCGAGATCACAATAGGAAAGTGGAAAGTGGGGAAAGTGGGGGCTGGGAGATCCTTATCTCCCAATGCCAGCTCCATGACCATGGGAGTGTTGCTGGGAGATTCTTATGTCCCAGCCAGAACTCTGTGGTTTTGGGGCTCGGGGATAAGGATCGCCCAGCACCGGTCCCACGATTGTGGAGCTGGTGCTGGTAGATAAGGGTTTCCCAGAATGTGCCCCACAACTGCAGCACTCAGGCAGGGCGATAAGCATCTCCCAGTAATGGCCCTGCAGTCATGGAGCTGGTGCTGGGAGCCCGCTGCTAGTAGGGGCTGGGGAGCCTTTTCCCTGCCCATCTCTGTGCTCATAGAGCTGAGTGGGGAACAAGCTCCCCAGCTTGTTCCCCACTCAGCTCTGTGAGCCTCTACCCTGCAATTGCAGAGTGGGGACTGGGAACTGTCCTGGTCAGAGACAGGTCCCAGCCCGATGCCCTGATTGGATGATTGAAGCACAGGGCTTGGAGAGAGCTGCAGGGGTGGCGTAGGTCTCAGCTTCCTGCCCCAATCTGCCAGTAGGGCAGCTAACAGCAAGCTAGCTGCCATCTGCCCCACTGGTGGATCAGGGCAGGGGGCTGGGACCTGTCCCTCCCATGAACCCCTTTCCAAGTCCCCTGCCTCTGGTTGGGGAGCCCAGGCCATGAGATCTCTGCTGCACAGGGAAGAGGGACATTGTCCCTGCCCTGGCAACAGGCCCCCCCGCCAGGCGCAGGGTGTAATGTCCCAGCCCCAGCTAGGAGACAGATGTTTCTTGGCCCACTGCTCCCTGCCAGATGCTGGGCTAGCACCCAGTGGGAGCCTAGAGTTCCCCCTGGTGGCAGCAGGGGCCCATTGCAGGGCCCCCAGAAGAAGGAGCAGTTTGCTGCCATTAGCAGCAAATCTGCTCCCACTTCCCTGCATGTGTAGATGCCTACCTGGGAAAGTTTACTCACGAGTGATTTAGTCACAAGTAAACTGATCCTGGATCAAATGCATGTATAGATGTGCCCACTGTGCCTCAAAACTGCACTTGGCAAATACTGTGCACAGCTGAGAATCTGGGTCCCTAGATTTGTGTTAATCAGTTCCTACCAGTTGCAACACCTATCCTCAAGTAACTGAGCTGGTAACCTGACACAAGCAGAGATGCCTTTCTGTTTCTCTTCATTCTCCAGTTCCAGTGAATCACTTTTCCAGTGTGGGCATTTGTTTTTCATCCATGTGACCAAATTGTACCCTGTCCCTACAAGGACTCAAAAGAGGGAGACCAGAAGTTGGCTTTGTGCCAGGGGCCATGCGGCTCCTGGGTTCAGCTGAGCACAGGGACTGTGGGAGTGCCGATGGTCTGTGTAGAATTTGGTCCTTGCAGCTCTAGGATGGTGTAGGCGGTACCCCTGTGTCCTTTCACTATATCAGCTGCCTCAGATCTGTTTCTGATATTTTGCTCCCTTAGCTCATGAAGCATAATGCATTGTTTAGTGATGTATGTAATCAGGAAATGATACCTTAGAGAAAGCAGGTGCTTACACAGTTGACATTCTTGCCTTATGCTTGCAATGTGGATTCTATTGCTTTGGATGTTATAGTCCATCCTTTCCCCCTGCACTGGCAAAAATCATAGATATTTTAAAAGATCAGAAAGCTTGAGCTGACAATTTTGATGGAGATGTTTGAATTATGTCATTACTCCATTCTGGAATATCATCCACAATCCCCTCCCACACAGCCACTTGCAAAATAACTGTTTGCTTCCCATTTTAAAATGCCTGTTCTCTCAGACAGACAATGCTAAGGCAGCTGAGTGGACATGTATTTAGTAATGTATCGTTTTCTCCAGAAGCAGGAACAGTTAAAGTCCCTTATGTGCCCTATTTAAAGTCAGAGCTTGATTACAAAATGCTGTTTGGTGGTCCAGTTCTTGTCCCTATGGACATCAGTGCAAACAGTTGTGGTATCTTTGATATCTTCCCAGACTAGATGGTTTTTCATCCCAATCTTCCTCACAAAATGGATTCTTCTCCCACATATAAATATCAGCCACCATCTTCCCCTCCAGTCATAACAGGCATGAAAGGAAGTGGAAAACACTAGGTGCCTCCATTTAGAGCACAGATGAATAGTCACAAATTCTTCAAGATCCCTATATCACAAACCCAAGTCAACCCCCACAACCTTTTTATGTGTGATTTGTGTTTCTAAATGGTGATGGCCATTTTGGCTTGTAAGTCTTAGTCTGAGTGGCATCAGAAGCATCTCTTGCCTCAGTATCTGCTGGAAATGGAATGTAGTTTAATGATGCAAGAGAGATGGATGTAGGTATATATTTTATTCCAAAGACATCACGGCGGACAGTTATCAACTAATGGTAAATGTGCTGAAGGTGTCAGAGAGGGATGTTCAATTAAACCTGGGTCAATGGTGTCATCTAGTGGTTGTTGTACTGTAATTCACATGATTTCACCCTTGGAAAGAGTCAACTACCATAATTT
>NW_005842867.1:40310-47192 GCF_000455745.1 Alligator sinensis
TTGGTACAGCCTGTACAATTCAGATTGCCCATGTAAAACAGATGGGGAGCACTGCAAGTTTTAGTGCAAGATGATTGAGCAGGAGATGAGGGGGAAGTGAGTTGTAATTGCTTGCTTTCCATGAACTAGCATGAAACCTGTTTCTACTGCCACCAAAAGACTGATAATATTATTTTTGCCAGGGTACCATAGCAAAACAGTTTTTCCCCAACCTGTTCAGAGTCTCCCACATGTGCTATGCTTCATTAAATAGACCTACTGATTAACAAATTTTTATTCTACTCCAAGCTATTGTTTACTGATTACATGTTGTAAAAACAAAGCAGCCTTGTTACTGAACACCATAAACCAAGGTTAAAAGAAAAGAGAATGGTGGCAAGCAACATTTCATGATGAATGTGAAGGAAAGAAGGAAACCAGAATCTCAGCTGTCACAAGGACATACATCCCAACAAACTGACACTTTCCAGTTCCATAAGAGAACTGGTTTAGTCCAATCTCAAAAAATTGAATAAAACCAAATCAGAGAACATGCATTAGAATATTAGAACAAACCACCTATACATTTAGGGTATGGGCTAAAGGAAAAATTAGAGAACTACAGAAATTCAATGTGACCTTCTCTTAGTCTGCAGGCTACCTCTGTCCTGAGTTCCCCAACTGGTATCAGTGAATATCTGTAATGCTGTTGTGCATAACTAGATAGACACAGAAATAAGTGTTGTTTTTTATGCTTTTGGGGTATAACAATAATGAGTCAAAGCTATAGATTTGTCTTCTCTCGCTTTTCTAATTGTAGGGTAATAATTAAGGGAATTGTAACTGTACGTTAAATTTATGTTTAAAGGGTAATTAATCATTAAGGGAATTGAAGTGGTACCTTAATTTTGTGTCTAAGAATACAAAAGAAATTGTTATTATACATGGGCTATAGTCCTGTCTCTCCAAAGGCTGAACAGTCCTGAGTTATTGGTAACAGAACTAGGCATATTGCTGTGGCTCTGGTATCACCAATAAAATGTACACTCTGCTACTGACATGACAGCAGAAATTCCTAGATTTTGGCTCAGGGAGACAGTATCACTACAGGTTTACCCTGAACTGAATGTCATCTCTAGGGTGATCTCAGTCTCCCTATAGCTCCAAGTAAGGTGACAGTACTGGAAGTGCTGATTCCTATTATTCATTTCCTAGAGAGAAAGTCTTGATTCCTAGCCCCCTATATTGACACTAATGATGCCTCTCTCCAACTGTGAATTTGCATACACCTTTTTGCCATAGGTTATGAAACCATTTCCAGATTACACAAACCCTGGGAGATGCTGACTCCCCAGCATGCTCAGTATACTTGTGCTTTTGGCAGACTGACAAGATGGAGATATTGCCTCTTCTACAATTCCCTGACAAATGTTGAGATTTTATATACAGAGTTAGTACTATTTATATAACAATGCAGAAACATTTATTATAATAGCTGCCTCTTGCATTTTACATGAGTTATCCATACAATGGCACCAGAAATCCATTTTGTTGATTGCTTTGCAAACATGAGTTCTCTTACAGCATGTTTCTTGTCCCTGACAGATTTTTATCTCTCATCTCACAGCCACTTGGTTTTCTGAATGGCCCCTTGTGAGACATTGCCAAGTTTAAAAATCCAGCTAAATTTTGTCAACTGGTTTTCCATTGTCTGTTATTTCGTGGATACGGCTAGTTCATTTCAATAAATTAGACAGGCTTCCTTTGCAGAAATGTTTGTCCCTACAATATAGGGTTCACTTAAGTATTTTTTATTGTATTTTAATTACCATTTCACATAATTTGCTAGGTACTGAATCAAGTCCGTTGGGTCTATAAACCCCAGATTTATCCAAAAGTAGCAGAGGTAAGGAAGCACCTCATCAACAGCTGAAATGCAGCCTGCTACAGGACAGTATGTGACACCTATTTAACTGCTATAGTACTCTGAGGGTGTTGTTAGATGTTTCCCTTTCCACGTTAAATGTACTTAAGACAGGAGTGTCCACATGTTAAGGCAGGAAAAGATGAGCTAAGTGTGCTCTGAGTGTTTCAAACGTGCACCTCTGCAGGTGAGGTCTATCTGCAGCTGGTGTTAGGCAGTTTGTGTTGTGGTAAGATCAGTCGGGGCCAATAGGAGCAATTTGTAGCACTCCAGCATCCCAAGATTTCTAGTGCTCCCATCCCTCCCACATTAGATGCTCTATCCTCCTGAACTCTACTGCCCCAGACTGGCAGAGTCAGGTAATGTGTCTGATGGAAAAGGCAGGGAGCCAGGCAGCTGCAGGGGAGCTCTGGGGAAGACAGGAAGCTGCAGGGGTGCCATAGGGGAGAAGACAGCCACAGGGGAGCTGCAGGAGACTGGGCAGCTGCAGGGTATATTTGGCAGCTCCTAGTCACTTCCCTGCTCACCAGCCTTCTAGCAGCAATTCAGAGTTGTGAGAGTCAGAGAGGGTATTAACCCTTAATGGGCAACTGATCACAGCATGTTCTAACATTAATACTGCATAACATCCCATAGAGTTAGCACTGCAAATTATAACATCTAACAACACCGTTACAAAAATGCTAAGCGGCACAAAGATTACTTTTCCTCTATGTATGCAATGTGTCATACAACAATCATTTTAATCAGAGTTCTACTAATGAAGAAATATTTATCTTAAATATGAGAGCATACTTTTCTACTTCATTAAATTAGGTCTAATTGTCTGAGCCTTTTGCACACATGTAGATCTTTGTTCAGCTTTGTTTGAACCTTATATACGTAGCTCTCATTCCAGTTTATTCCAGTGCTGCTAAGGAGACATGTTACAATATTTTGTACCTGTTCCAGTTTCCCTAATATTGAATACTTCAGAGTGGGGACATCTACACATGTGCTTTAATGATCAATTGGATCTGCCTTGGAATGGTGATGCCTGTGTCCCTATGTTCCTAAATGCAAGCTGAGCTCTGAAAATTTGACCCCGTGAGCCTCATTCTCCTCTACGCACATGCTGATGTACATAGAAATACATCCACTAAAGTCAGTGGAGCTAGAGGGAGTGGAAGCAGGGGTGAGGGGAAGGAATCAACATAAGAGAGAGATCAGACCCTACCAGCAAAATACTTCTTGATATCTTCTTGGGGTGACTACACAGAATCTAGAACTTTTACCAAATGTTTATTTCAATGTTAACACTAGATAAACTTATTTCCCTATCTATAAACTAGTGATTCATATAGTCATGCAGGGTCTCATCTCATCTTGACCAGGGAGCTCGTGTGAGTATTAGAACCATCTGTTTTTTCCCCTTCCTTTTTCCAGTTATTCCCACCCAATTTACACTATTCTCAGAAGCCACGTGACCCTTGCAAAAGATTACTTCCCTGCCTGCGCTTCACAAGTTTACAGTCAAACATTGCAACCATTTCACCAGCAGTTGTACAAGATCAGCTAACAATAACCAACTTGAAACTAAAACAACCTCTTGTTATTTGCACTTAGCCACAATTTGTGTGTCAAGTATATTTTGTAATTAGCTATAATTTGGCAAGCAGTTCAGCTGCTTATCACACACATGCTCAAGATGTTTCTTAGGAGAATTACTTACCAAGACAAGCATGTCAGACCCACATTCAATTTTGTTCTCATTACCAACCTTTTTGCTTCACACTAATAGCACTGTAGAGGTGACCTCTGCAGAATTTATTTTCTAAGGACTTTCTTTTAACTCCAGTTTATTTTTCCCCGTTTTGATAATTTTCTATTTCTTGTCTTTTTTCCTATGTTCCACCCCATCTTCTTTATGAATCTCTTTCTAAATTTCCTCTTTTCTTCTTAATCTTGGGTCTACTTTCTGTTTTCTCCCATTCTCTCTTTTCTCTCTTACTACGTCACTCTCTTCCTGCTCTATTTTCTTGCTCCATAACTTCCCTTCTTGCTTAAGAGAGGGATGTACTGAAACCATCTCCTATATAGACAGTTCTAGAAACTGATATGGGCACAGAGGCTGCAGAGATGTCACAGTGAATGGCTTTAAATGTCACTGCGACTAGGCTTTGGCTATGCAGAGGAAGGGATGGACTGAGTTATGCTTTCTTGGCCTGTCATTCTTTACAGTGCACAAGCAAGGAAACTTTATACTAGGAATAATCCACACCAAGAGAGAGAGGGATTAAAATAAATGCAACAGAGCTTAGAAAGGAGACCAAACCTAGAGAGAGAAACCACAGAAATCTGCAGTTTCTGACTTAGTTTTACTGACTCCTGCTTATTGCATTTGCTGATTCGAAAATCTATACTAAAGTATAGAAAATTCTATACTAAAGTATAGAAAAACCCACTGTTAGCTTAAGAAAAAAATATGGCAAAAATCACAGATGTATACACCCCCCCCATGCAATAATTTACATCTCTATTAAATTTTAACCAAAATACTCTTTATTTTTTTTAGATTAAAACTATTCAAAATCATATAATGTATGCAGTGTTTTAAGTTAATTTTACACTGCAGTTGTGATGCATGCCAGTTCAGCTATGTAGGTAGGACCTGTATCAAAAATCACTTTGTATCTAGACCAGTAGTTCTCAAGCTTTTGTGGAGTCAATGCACCCCTCCATAACTTTTGTGAAATGATTGGCCCCCAATTTAAAAAATGAATTTATAGATAACAGTGCTTACCTCCTTGCAGAGGGAAAGGAGGAAAATCCAGACAAGGACAAGCCTGAGCCTGCTCTTATCTGTTTAGTTGGTTATCTCCTAACTTCTGATACCCTGGTTGAGAATCACTGGTCTTGATTGTGCCTCTCTATAAAGGCCTCTGAATGTATATTAGGATCACAATATTCCCCCATACTCCTGGGAAATCACAGAATTCTAACTTCTTGTGAGCATGACAAACCACAAGTCTAATGGTGGGAGCTGATAATTTAAGTCACAATTATTATGGTTGTTTTGTAGTCACTAAATAGACCTTAGCACAAGGTTATATCAGCCTGTAAAAAAGTTGTAGTATGTAGTTTCTACACTATACCTTGTGAAGGGCTGAAATATTTCAAGAAAAAACCGTGGAATGTTCATATAGATTGGGCTTTAGATGGAGCCCAAGACCTGGGCTATTTTACAAGACCTGGGTGCTATTTCTATCTCTTCTACCAGGTCTGCTTTGTGCCTGCAGGCAAGCCACTTCACCTCTCTCTATTCCTTGTTTTGAAAGTCGGCAGAGGTCAGCTCTTACCATGTGTTTGCATAACACCAGCAAAAAGCTCTGATTTCACTTGTGGCTTTTGAGTACTACTGTACTTAAATACAAATAATGATGATGAAATATATCACTTTCCTAGTATATTAGCCTCTCTCCATTGGGCTAACATGAAGAACAAGACTCCTGCACACCTCCACTGTAAAATTTTGCTCTCAGAGGGTGCTTGTACATGTGATGGGGGTTTAGTTCTCAGGATTTTATTCTATCCCCCCTAAATTGAAACAGTGGGGTATAGAATAAAACTCTGAGGACTAAACTGTTTCAATTTTTTCCATCACGATACAATGATGGGCCCAATCCTTTTTTCTTTTTTAGTCAGAGCCAGAACTCACCTGCTGCCAGTGGGTTGAGTGACCCCTGAGCTGCAGGTGGCCCCAGTCCTTCCCTCCAAAGTAGCAGCACCCCCCAGAGCTCCCCAGGCAGGCTGCTAGTGGGCCAGGTGCTGCCCCAGCTTGGAGGTAACACCTAGCCTGATCCAACTCTTCCCCAACCCCAAGCTGGGGCAGCATCCAGCCTGCTAACAGCCTGTCTGGGTGGTCCCAGGGGGCACTGCCACTACAGAGGGAAGGACCAGGGCCCCTTGGAGTGCAGTGGCTGCTTGGTCCACTGGCAGCTCACCCCCCAGCCACAGAAAAGGTGGGCAGGCTCTGCCAAAAAAGAAAAAAGGATCAGGCCCCTCACTGATTCTACCTTCAGTAGTCTTCTGCAGCCAGCAGAATACCTGGGGCCTCCCGGGAACAGGTTGGTTTACCCCTGGGGCTGTGTGGAAAGGGAACAGGTGGGGAGCTGGGTTTGCTGGCGGCGAGAGAAGGCAGTGGGAATGGTGTATGGGGTGCAGCACTACCAGGGTGAGCTAGGAGCTGGCCGGGTGCTGCCTCAGCTCAGAGGTGCCTGATCCAACACTTCCCCTGAGCCTACCTGGGGTTCCAGTGCCCCATGCACTGTTCCCACTGCCTCCTCCAGCCGCTGGCACATGCAGCTTGCCTCTGGAGCAGTGTGGGGAGGTGGCAGGAGGGCTGGGTGTACTGGCAGCTGGAGAAAGTGGCAGAGATGATGCATGGAGTGCTGGAAGCCTGGACATGCTTGGGGAAGTGTTGGATTGGATGTCTCTAAGCTGGGGCAGCACCCGGCCAGTTAGCAGCCCGCCCAGGCTTCCAGCGCCCCGTGCACCATCCCTGCTGCCTTCTCCAGCAGCCAGCAAACCCAACCGCCCTCCTGCCACCTTCCTGTGCTGCCCCAGGGGCAAGCTAGCCCATTCCTGGGCAGCCCCAGGTGTCCTGCCAGCCATAGCAGCTTGCTGAAGGCAGAAGCGGTGAGGGGCCTCATCCTTTTTTTCTGTGGAGCGTGCCTGCCTCTCCCATAGCCAGGGGGTAAGCTGACAGCTGCATCATTGCAATTTGTAACGTTGCAAACTGAACTACATCAGAATGTTGTTTAGTTTGCAATGATGCAAACTCATTTAAAACCCCTAAAACTCTTGCACGTGTACAGTGTGACATCGTTAAGCCACACACAGTGACATTTTCATCACGCATACATGGTAATGGCATGACATATACAAGCATGCAGAGAGGAACACAGAAGTGACCTGTCCTTTAATTCTATAATGTACAG
>NW_005842867.1:47202-51549 GCF_000455745.1 Alligator sinensis
TACAACTTGCCCATGCCTCTCAATCTAGCCTCTGCAGGTTGCTTCTGTGGAATTGGTCTTGCACTCTCGACTTTCAGGAAGTCTCAGTATCTTCACTGGAACTACCAAAAGGAATCTGAAGAACAGGGTTTGGTTCTGTATAAAACGTTTAACCTCTAGCTCTTTTGAATATTAATGTGCAATGAGTTCACCAGTTGCATTGTAAATGGCAGCACTGGCAAAGGCAGATTGTTTTAGTTTACAGCAGTGAGTCCCATACTGCCCAGGAAGGGCTTTGTTAACATCTGCATATGTCTCTATTAAGTCTAATGATTCAAGATGCTGAGTTTGCTCAGCTTGTTATGTACTTTGGGATCACGATCATGAAGCAGACATTAGCTGTTAGCTCAGTTCAGCTATTACAAGGAGAAATGAAGATGGAAAACAGTTAATATTATTTTAATCTTGTATTATATTTCATTTAAATTTTTTTCAGGCTGATATTAGTTTAATTACATGGATACTTTGGTTATCAGCACAACCACTTAATTGGAATGATAAGTTGTTCACTAGGGAGTCCCAATCACAGAGTTCCTCCTATAATAGTGTTTAATCATTCCTAGAGCACTTTTCATCTTCAAAAATCTTTACAAACATTAACTGAGTTAATTACCTCTCTCAACATCTCCTTTGAGGGGGATGATGTGTCATTACCCGCACTTAACTGATGGGAAAGGCTATCACAAGGAGGTAAAGGGCCCGATTCAGAAAGGTATTGAGATACATAACTTCCATTTAAGCACCTATATGCCCATTGATTTTAATGAGAATTTAGTCACTAAAATATCTTTTTGGATTTGGCTTAAAGTAACTTGTTCAACACAACACAAAGACTCAGTGGCATAGCAGGCATTAGATAAGGATGTTGCAAGGCCTGTGACTAATGGGGTGGGGGGAGTTTAGAAACTATTGCCTAGAGAGTGTTCCTTTATCTGTAGCCTGTCACTTTTCCTGCAGTATAGAGCATGAACAAAGAAGTTAATTCTGCTTTCTCTGCATATATGGGTTGCTCCCAAATGCAACAGACTTCAACAGTCCTCTGGGATTCACGACAGGGCAGGGATTAAGGACAATAAAGAGTCCTTCTTTAGGTAGTTGGGAGCAAAAAGAGGGTACAGAGTAGCATAGAACCCCTACAGGACGGGCGGGGGCGGCGGGGGGGGCTTAGTGATGGATAGCAGGGACAAGGCAGAGCTCTTCAATGAGTTTTTTGCCTCCGTCTTCTTAAATAAGAATCTAGACGAACCCTCAATATGCATCACGGACACCACCAAGGGGAACATCAGCCGACCAACAGTCAGTGCCAACACAGTAAAAAGACACTTGGAGGGACTGGACGTGTTCAGATTACCGGGACCAGAGGGACTCCACCCACGGCTAATGAAGGAATTAGCGAGTGTCATAGCTGAACCACTGGCAAGGATATATGAGCACTCATGGTGCTCGGGTCAGGTCCCGGAGGATTGGAAGAGGGCCAATGCCATCCCAATCTTTAAGAAGGGGAGGAAAGAGGACCTGGGGAACTATAGACCTGTCAGCCTTACCTCTATCCCTGGGAAAATCCTAGAAAAAAATTATGAAGGAACACATCTGTGGGAGCCCACTGGCAAATGAGATGTGGAAAGGTAATCAACATGGATTTTTAGCAGGCAAGTCCTGCCTGACTAACCTTGTTTGTTTTTACGACAAGGCCACCAAATGTTTAGATGCAGCAGTCGAGGTGGATGTTATCTATCTGGACTTCAAGAAGGCCTTTGATACAGTATCTCATACCATCCTTATAAACAAACTGAGGAGATTTGCCTTGGATGATTATATGGTAGACTGGGTAGTAAACTGGCTCAAGGGTTGCACTCAGAGAGTGGTGATGGATGGGCTGGTGTCAACCTGGAAAGATGTGTGCAGTGGAGTCCCTCAGGGCTCAGTTTTGGGGCCAGCGCTGTTCAACATCTTCATCAGTGATCTGGATGAGGGGGTGGGAAACACCCTGTCCAAATTTGTGGATGACACAAAAATATGGGGTGAAGCTAACACCCTGGAGAGGAGGAACCAGATCCAGGCTGACCTAGACAGGCTGGGGAAGTGGGCAGAGAGCAACAGGATGCAATTCAATAAGGACAAGTGCAAGATGCTGCATCTAGGGAGAAAGAACTGCCACCATACCTATAGGCTGGGAGGTGACCTTCTCAACACCACTGAGGCAGAAAAAGATCTTGGAGTCACTGTTGACTCCAGGATGAACATGAGTAGTCAATGTGATGAAGTAGTCAGCAGAGCCAATCGCACCTTGTCATGCATCTGTAAGTGCTTCATAAATGGGTCCAGGGAGGTGATTCTCCCTCTCTATGTAGCACTGATCACACTGCAGCTGGAGTACTGTGTCCAGTTCTGGATGGCACAGTTCAAACAGGACGTGGACAACCTGGGGAGGGTCCAAAGAAGAGCCACTCATCTGATTAGAGGCCTGCAGGGAAGGCCCTACGAGGAAAGGCTAAGGGATCTTAACCTCTTCAGCCTCTCCAAGAGAAGGCTGAGAGGGGACCTTGTGGCAGCGTACAAATTCATAAAGGGAGAGCAACATGAAGTAGGCGATGATCTGTCTACCAGGGCACCCCCTGAAACAACAAGGAACAATGGCCATAAGCTACTGGAGAGAAGGTTTAGACTGGACATTAGAAAAAAGCTCTTCATGGTCAGGGTTGCCATGGTCAGGGTTGCCATGATCTGGAATGGGCTTCCAAGGGAGGTGGTGCTCGCCCCATCCTTGGGGGTCTTCAAGAGGAGACTGGACAGGCACCTGGTAGGGATCACATGACCCCAGATTTTGGTGACCCTTTTCTTGCCTGCCAGGGGCAGGGGGTTGGAATAGATGGCCCACTGAGGTCCCTTGCAACCCTAGAATCTATAAATCTATGAATCTATGAATCTGAGCTGGGTAGAGTGAGTTGGTGTGCAGTCCAACGTTATAAAGTGTTTTTATAGATGATCGAGATCTATAAAATCGGCGGCCACAGAATAAGTGGATCTGTCACCAGGTGAAGCCATGTATCACTGTGCCCTACAGATTCCACTCATCTCTAAGGCTGGAGAAGGGAGTTCAGAGAGCTAGAATACTGCTGTACAGTCTAGTGGAAAACCGGAAGTGCTGGTGAAAGTTTTGCAGCTGGTGCATCAGGATCTCAGGGGGTGCACATGCACCCCCTAGGCATCACCAATGATTAAAGAGGTCATTCATTGTCTTTTCTTCCTTAACCTATAAGATTTGGTAGGAAAAGCTAAGCTAATTCAGTATAAGAAGCCACAATACTGATGTTTATCATCATGTATATACACATTTTGGAAGTTCAAAATATTTCCCACAACAACCATACATCGGCTTAATTACACTTACATTAAGCCAGAAAAGTTGTCACAAGAAGAAAAATACAATATATTTGGACCAGATACTAGAAGGATGGCTACTTTGGGAAACTACAACTTCTGAACTCTCTCTCAACTTCTTGGCCATATAAAATCTCAACCAGAATGTCATGTTAATGTGCTGCAGGGTTTTTATGCTTGGTACATTCTGTACCCTTACAGCACCTAGAGGATTTCTCATTTCATGTTGTTCTTGTACTTGTTTAATGTTTTCATCTAAAGAATTATTAGCTAGAGCTCTGTTTATCTCCATCATAGTTACATAATAATTTGTAGTGATTAGTCATTCAAATGAACGATTTAAGAAATAATTGGGGCTAACCTGAGCCCCAGCATTTAGAAAGACTTGTACATGAGCTTTCCTTTATGTACAGTGTTGTCCCATTGAGCAATGTTAAAGCTGATCTTGATTTTCAGCCTCATTGCAACAGGCACTATACAAACTACTGCAGGGCCACTTCCCTCTGCTTCAACCCTGCTCACATTCCAGCTCACCTCCTTGGGTGCTTGTCCATGTAATCGGTGTTTAACCACTAAAATTGTTCCTGGTTTAATTTTTCTTTTTTAAGTCAACTAAATAAGTAACGTGGATGTGATTTACCACATAAGGGCGTATTATGCTATGACTAGTAAAAAGCACTAGAGGGCATGTCAGAACAATTTTACCCTCATGCCCTTTCAGTCCTACCTTACTGCCAGGTGGTGCTTTAGGACAAGAAACACCCAGCCACAGCACTTCTGCCGCCTGCTTTTCCTGGGTGCAAGTTGCATGGGCACTTGGGGGACTGGGGCGCAAAATCTTTCATAGATTCATAGATTCATAGATGTTAGGGTTGGAAGGGACCTCAATAGATCATCGAGTCCGACCCCCTGCATAAGCAGGAAAGA
>NW_005842867.1:51995-57351 GCF_000455745.1 Alligator sinensis
CTAGGACTCCAAGATCCCTTTCCACTTTCGTGCCACCCAGCAGGTCATTCCCTAGGCTGTAGGTGTGCTGGACATTTTTCCTCCCTAGGTGCAGCACTTTGCATTTCTCCTTGTTGAACTGCATTCTGTTGTTTTCTGCCCGCTTGTCCAACCTGTCCAGATCTGCTTGCAGCTGTTCCCTGCCCTCCGGAATGTCCACATCTCCCCATAGTTTTGTGTCATCTGCAAACTTGGACAGAGTACATTTCACTCCCTCGTCCAAGTCACTGATGAAGACATTAAAGAGTATCGGTCCAAGGACCGAACCCTGTGGGACCCCACTGCCCACACCTTTCCAGGTCGAAACCGACCCATCCACCACGACTCTCTGGGTGCGACCCTCCAGCCAATTCGCCACCCACCGGACTGTGTAGCCATCCAAGTCACAGCCTCTTAACTTGTTCACCAGTATGGGGTGGGATACCGTATCGAGGCCTTCCTGAAATCTAAGTATATGACATCCACCCCTCCTCCTGTGTCCAGGCGTTTCGTAACCTGGTCATAAAAAGAAACTAGATTGGTCAGGCACAATCTGCCTGCCACGAACCCGTGCTGGTTTCCCCTCAGCATAATTTGTCCTGCCGGGCTCTCACAAACGTGAGCCTTGATAATTTTTTCAAAGACTTTGCCAAGGATGGAGGTGAGACTGACTGGCCTATAGTTGCCCGGGTCCTCCTTCCTCCCCTTTTTGAAAATGGGGACCACGTTGGCCCTTTTCCAGTCCTCCGGGACTTGGCCCGTGCACCATGAGCTTTCAAATATTCCCGCCAGTGGCTCTGCAATGATGTCGGCCAGTGCCTTCAGCACCCTCGGATGGAGCTCATCCGGGCCTGCCGACTTAAAGGCATCCAGTTCTTCCAAATGACTCTGCACCATCTCAGGGTCTATGCATGGTAGTTTCTGTGCAAAGCAACCCCCAAGTGTGCTCAAAGCATTGCCTCACCCCCAGCTCTGGGATCCCAAAGGACATCACTCCCCTCCCCTGGGCCGGTGCCCCTCGCTTTCCTTGGTTGCAAGTTGCACGGGGCACTCAAGCACTTTTGGCACCAGACCTTTCCATGCAAAGCCACGCAGGGCTTCCCAAGTGTACACAAGCATTTCCCAAGGATGGGTGAAGGGGGGAGGCACCCTTCAGGCAGCACACTGTTTCCATGGGGTACCGGGTGTGGGGTACCCTTCAGGCTACCCCCAAATGTGCTCAAAGCATTGCCTCACCCCTGGTCCTGGGGTCCCAAAGGGCATCACTCCCTACCCTAGCCTGGTCCCCTTTGCTTTCCTTGGTTGCAATTTGCATGGGATGCTTGGGCACTTTGGGCACCAAACCTTTCTGTGCAAAGCCCTGCAGGGCTCCCCAAGTGTACACAAACATCTCCCAAGGCTGGGTAAAGGGAGGGGGGAGGTACCCTTTGGGTGGCATGCTGTTTCCATAGGGTGCTGGGTGTGGGGTATCCTTCAGGTGTAATATGGACAAGCACACCTTGTTGCCGGAAAGAGGGCATGATCAAGCAACCCTGCATAAGGCCCTCAGCTATAAGACTTAAGTGAGTCTTAATAGAGATTCCTGTATTTCTACTAGCAGTATCCACCTTTCCCACATCTCTCTCTCTCTCTCTGTAGTGTACATAATCAAAGTGAGCAGTGCCCCCATTAATTTTTCTTATTTCAGTGTTTACCTCTCTTTGACATTAAGTTCAATAAAA
Organism: Alligator sinensis; assembly: GCF_000455745.1. Taxonomy (NCBI): domain Eukaryota; kingdom Metazoa; phylum Chordata; order Crocodylia; family Alligatoridae; genus Alligator; species Alligator sinensis. The sequence continues at coordinate 53,735 of NW_005842867.1, forward strand.
GGCAATAGCATTCTACCAAAGTTAGGAACAGCAATAATGTTGTTACCAAACATTTTGCCTGTTCAGTTTCTTGCCTGGTTTCATAAAGGCTGCTTTGTATGAGCAAGAGTTAACGAAGTGATTAAGTTCATAGTAAGCAAAACGAAAAAAAATCTTATGCTCAGGTTCTTGTATAAGACTCCTATAAAAAAGTACTTATGTAAGATAATACTTTTGTGTTATGTTTGTAATGGAAGATAAAGAATAAAACAAAATACTCCACAGGGTGAGGCAATGACCAATATAAAGTTACCACATACTTTCTGTATGTGTGTTAAACAGCCTCTTTCATATAGCTCCTTATAATGATCCCTTCCATTCACTTCCCATTGCCAGTCTCTTTTCCAGTGCTGTCTCTCAATATTTAACTGTGTTCTAATTTAGACAGCAAGCTTCTCAGGGAAGAGGCCTTCTTTTTAGAAGTGACTGCATTTTTCTTTCACACCCATTGTGCTACATACTTTTAAACTATTAATAATTAATGGTGTCTGTTTTGCATTACATGGCACTCTTCTCTGTAATAAAGAAAATGCACCTATCAACATATCACCTGTGCGTTTGGAGGATGAACAAGGGCAGATCTTGACAAGTCTACTAGCTCCAGGGAAAAACTAATGAAATCCTCTATATGTTTGTACAGTATTATAGGCAGATTTGGAACAAGCCTACATACTGTGCAAACATATAGCAAAACACTCAAGATATTCCTTCTCATGAAGGAATAGAAAGAAAATAAATAGTAGCTTGTTGGTGTAGAAGTACAATGAAGCCACAGATCCTCTGTACCAATGGTTTTCAAGCTGTGGTCTGCGGACCCCTGGGGGTCCGCCGGCTATGTCTAAGGGGCTCGCGAAAGATGACTATGATCAATCAAAAGTATGTGAATACCCACTCTTACAATTCAAAGAGGTCCACACTTCCATTAGAAATTTTTTAGGGGCCAACAAATGAAAAAACATTGATAACCACTGCTCTTGCTCCATACCATTGTGAAATGGTGTTAACTTCCTATAGTTACAAACTATTTTAAATCAATCTAGGTTTAGTTATAAGGCAATGAAATATCAACCTATTTCGTTTCTTGTATTTTCAGTCCACACTATCTCTGGTTGCAATACATGTGATAGAATGTTTGGGTAAAGGATGTTTGAGTACCGATATGAAGTTTTTGTTATACCTTTTGATGCAGTGTTCAACACCTGATGGATTTTTTCCATTAGGTGAAGAAACACTTGTTAAAATAGATAGACAAAGTTCTTTAACATGGGTACAGCCAACACCCTTGACAGAGTAGAGCCATTCTTTGGTACAAACCTGCTTAGTTACAAAGAATGTACAGAGTTTGTTTCCCGGACCCGAGCACTGTAGGCAGGACTGGACACAGGCATGGGCGAACCAGGCGGCCGCCCAGGGCCCAAATAGAAAGGAGGCCCAAAAGTGGTAATTTTTCCCCATTGTTTGATTATTATCATAATCTCTGGTGAAGGGGAGCCCTACACTAAAAGTTTGCCTGGGGCCGCCAGGAGTCTAGGTACGATGCTAACTTCAGGGATCAAACAGCAGGAGAAAGTGCATCTAATTATCATGCCAAGTCTCTTTCCATCTACCCCTGCACCCAAAACCCCCTTCTCTCTCAGGTTTTTCTTGGGGTCCTACTACACACTTTTGTGTCATGTACACATTTTTCTGTTTGTCTCACAGGTTTCCATGATGCTTTCCCTGTGTTCTTTGGGGGGGGGGGGGGGGGGGGGTTCTGATGTTTTTCTCCCATGCACAGACACACACCAGCTCAGTCAAATCAACCCAGGCCCAGCAGTTCTTACAACCTCCTCCCCATACTCCATCCAGGAAACCTCTGGGACCATGTAGCCCAGCCACTGCCCAGAAATGAATATGGTTTGGTTCTTAAGTGGTGGTTTTCCATTGTTTCAGCTATTACCAACTGAAGGGGATATTAATTGTTTCCTTATTTAGTCTGAATTGAAACCTACGATTGTGCCCCAATCTTCAATGAAATTGTTTGATCACCCCAACATAACATTATTTTTTAAAGGAAGAAATATTAACTGGTTTTATTCCAAGTGCTTAGAGCAAAAGAAAGAAAAAAATAAAATCATTGGCATAAGATAATACATTTCAATAAGCAAAAGCACAAAAGGCAAAAAAAAATCTGTTACAACCTGGCCTACTACCCCTTGTTACAAATGAGTAGGCAACTGATCTGGGTAGAGTCTAGTTACTATTTCTAGCTCTTATCTATAGGACACACTTCAGAGATCGAACTTCTTCCCTGAAAATCTTCCTTGGAACATGGGGCGTTGAGGCCCAGACATCTTGAATCTAAAACTCAGTTTGGGAGAGCTCCCAAGATTCCTTTATGCAACTCTCCCCCATGTTCTAGCTAAGCTGTGGATACTCTGGTTTTCTAGGTAAATCCATTTGACAGAACATGTGAGGAAAGCAAGGAGCACAGGCTCAGCAATAAAAAATTCCTAAGCATGTTCACTTTATTCTTGAAACATTAAGGAACTGCAAATATTCAAAATAACAAAAGTCCAGACACACACTATCCTCTAGTCTGATGCAGGCTTTCCTTTGAGTCCAGTGTTCATCAAACAACAAGGACGGGCACAGTTCACAGTTCTCTCTCCTGCACATATCTATGGTGATGATGAGTGATGACTGTCCAAAAAGCAGGCTCCATGGTTCAACACATCCTTTATCCTTTATCCTTATCCTTTTTATGGATGACATACTTGATCTGGGAGATCCAGCCCTTTGTCGTGGTTGCTCTGCATGGAGGCCTGTATATAGAAAATCTGTTGTTCCACGGGGATAGCCTGCACTTCAGAGAAGTCTGTGATCCCAGCTTGTGATCTTGACGGTTTCTCAGTGAGGCAGAAAACATATTTCCTAGGCAGGAGAACAGTGCAAAGCCTGTCCTCAGGCAGTTGGATCACTTCATAATCACTGTGACATAGATGTTTACATGGTCCAGTGGGTGGCAAATTGGCTTAGTGGTCGCACCCAGCGAGTGGTAGCAGATGGGTTGGTATTGACCTGGAAGGATGTGGGTAGTGGGGTCCTGAAGGGTTCGGTCCTTGGACCTGTACCCTTCAATATCTTCATCAGTGACTTGGATGTGGGTGTGAAGTGTACTCTGTCCAAGTTTGTGGATGATACTAAATTGTGGGGTAAAGTGTACACTCCGGCAGGTACGAAACGATTGCAGGCAGACCTGGATAGGTTAGAAAAGTGGGCAGTACACAATAGGATGCAGCACAACAAGGACAAGTGCAGAGTGCTGCACCTAGGACACAAAAATATCCACCAAACCTACTGGCTGGGAAGTAACCCTCTCAGAAGCACAGAAGCGGAAAGGGATCTCGGGATCATAGTGGACTCCAAGGTGAACATGAGTCGTCAGTGTGACAAAATCATCAGCAAAGCTAACTGCACTTTATAATGCATGACAAATAGATCCAAGGATTCATAGATTCATAGATTCATAGATGTTAGGGTCGGAAGGGACCTCAATAGATCATCGAGTCCGACCCCCTGCATAGGCAGGAAAGAGT
>NW_005842867.1:57425-58206 GCF_000455745.1 Alligator sinensis
ATCTAACCTCCTCTTGAAGACCCCCAGGGCAGGGGAGAGCACCACCTCCCTTGGGAGCCCATTCCAGACCTTGGCCACTCTAACTGTGAAAAAGTTCTTCCTAATGTCCAATCTAAATCTGCTCTCTCCTAGCTTGTGGCCATTATTTCTTGTAACCCCCGGGGGCGCCTTGGTGAATAAAACCTCACCAATTCCCTTCTGTGCCCCCGTGATGAACTTATAGGCAGCCACAAGGTCTCTCTCAACCTTCTCTTGCGGAGGCTGAAAAGGTCCAGTTTGCGGAGGCTGAAAAGGTCCAGGTGATACTTCCCCTCTATGAGGCATTAGTCAGACCGCAGTAGGAGTACTGCATCCAGTTTTGGGCGCCGTACTTCAAGAAGGATGTTGATAGACTCGAGAGGGTCCAGAGAAGGACCACTCGTATGGTTAGGGGCTTACAGGACAAGCCCTATGAGGAGAGACTGAGGGACCTGGACCTCTTCAGCCTCCGCAAGAGAAGGCTGAGAGGTGATCTTGTGGCTGCCTACAAATTAATTAGGGGGGCACAGCAAGGGATCGGAGATGCTGTGTTCACCAGGGCACTGCTTGGGGTAACAAGGAACAATGGTCACAAACTAACAGAGAACAGATTTAGGCTAGAAATCAGGAAAAACTTCACGGTAAGGGTGGCCAAAATTTGGAATGGGCTTCCAAGGGAGGTGGTGCTCTCCCCTACCTTGGGGGTCTTTAAGAGAAGGCTGGTTAGGCATCTGGCTGGGGTCATCTGACCCCAGCACTCTTT
>NW_005842867.1:58237-61265 GCF_000455745.1 Alligator sinensis
CTTTCCTGCCTAGGCAGGCGGTCGGACTCAATGATCTGTTGAGGCCCCTTCCGCCCCTAGCATCTATGGATCTATAATAAAAATGGAGTCCATAAACTTGGCACAAAAATTCCATTATCACAATGTCATTTAGAGGTGATCTGCACAGGGGTAAATGGGCTGATGATGTATATAGAAGTGTGTGTATAAAAGAAGGAATGGGAGTTCAACTCATTTCTAACATTAGAAATGAGTGTCTTGTTTACCCAGAAATATTTCAACATTATTTCAACATTAACAGAAAACAAGACCCAAAAGACTGAAAGCTGAGCATTTAAGGGAGTCATTTTCAGTCAAAATGCTCAAATCTCTTGCTCTTTTTTACACTCACTAACCCTGCCTAGAGATAATAAGGAAAAAGATGTCTTTGTTAAATCAACACCCTCACCCAACACTGCCAGCTGACGCCTACCCCTGCTGTGCTAGTGTGGTGGGCATGTGTTGGTTGCAGCAGTGCTTCAGAGCCCCAGCCTGACCCCTGGGCTTGTGCCAGCTGCTCCCTGGCCCCTGGACACCATGCTTCTGTGCTGCAGTCCCACAGGCTGTTGCGCACGAGCAGGAGACTGACTGGGAGGACTGTCCTTCCAGGACAGGCTCCATGCCCTTGAGGGACACTGTCCTCCTCAAGAGGATGATGGAGGTTCAGGAGAGCAGGCCACCATGGTGGCCTGGGCAGTGGAGGTCATAAAGGAGGATCGTCAGGTGCCTGACACCATCTTGGCCCTGGCAGTCACCTTTGCACCACTTGCTGCCCAGCCCCCAGCTCCGGCTTTGCCTGCCTCCTGGTAGCCACCCACTGCCCAGCTGCTGGCCCTGACCCCAGCCCTGGCCCTAGCCCCAACCCTTGCTCCAGTCAGACCTGCTCCCTGGCAGCCACCTGCAGTCACATGCCAAGCCCCACAGTGGGCCTGGGAGGAGGTCCAGTGGTGCCTGCAGTGGACAGGGCCCCTCCCAGCCAGGCTGCCCATCTGGGCTGCTGCCCACCACTCACCTGCCTGCCATGTAGGTGTTTTATTGATGGTGGGTGTTGGGTGGGAGCTGTTGTTGGGGAGGGAGGGTGGGAAGGAGTGTGTTGTGGTAGAGAGAAATAAAGATTGTTGATTGAAAACTATACAGGATGCATGTGGTCTTGGGGGTACGCTGTAGGCCTGAGGGCTGCAGGCAACCTCCCAGGTGCTCTCTTGCAGGGGGTTGGGGAGGAGGTGGTCCATGGGAGCCTTGCGAACATGGGGCCCTGTCTGCCGCTGCCGGGGGGAGGGTGGGGAGCGTCCATGGTGTACTCATCATAGGCTCCCAGAAGAGCATCCTTGGCCAGGCTTAGACTGCCTGCCATGGAGAACTCTGCCAGGCTGAGCCTACCCCCACTGCTCTGAGACCCCTGGCACCTGGGCAGCTAGATTGGGAGCCTGCAGCTCCCCCTGGCTACTGGAGGAGGTTAGAATAGGGAAGGAGCAGGCCTGGATCTGCTTAATCTTATAAGGAGCAAATCTACTCCCAACAGGGTGCATGTGTAGATGCCTTCCCAGGGCTGGTTTATTATGCAGTAAATTACCATGCACTAAGTCTAAATAGCATTAAATGCACGTGTAGACACAAAGCAGGGCAATGGGAAATCAGGTGCTACCGTTGCTGGTCTAGTGTCACACATAGCTGCAAGTGCGCTGGTATTCTTGTTTCTATTCTACAGTCTGCTTTCTATTATGCTTTCAAAAAAACCCATTTTTTCTAATTTTTACAAGGTTTGCAAGGGCCAGTCAGAAAACAATTCCATTTCACAAAAAATATAAACGTTTTGAAATGTTGTTTTCATTCTGATGTGTAATGAGACTGAAACATTTTTTAGCAGGTGAGAGTCCCACATTGCAGCACTTCCTGAAATGAAGGAAACTCAAGTTCAGCTCCTTGCTCTGAATCAGACAGTGTCTCACATGCTAGCTCAGTGTTGTAACTGGGGGTTTTAACTGGGGTGAGCCACTGGTTACAGCACTTGCCTTGGTTGCAGAACTCAGGTTCAAGTGCCTCTGTTAAATCAACAAGATTAGGCAGTTGAACCTGGGCCTCTACTGTTTCACATGACGATTACCCATCCCTTCTGGGATAGTTCTTTGAAAGAAAGTCTATGCTGGCCCTGAGATCCTATACTTTTCTGCAAATCATTCAAGTTTTGATAAAACAATTTTTCTATGGGAAAAAGTTCAGTCTCCTCTAATTGTCAACTCTCCTGTGAGACCCTGCTTCCTGTGAGATTCTGAGTACACACTGGGTATCCTAAATGCCCGCTGACAGGAGATTGTAGATTCAGACCCTAGTTTTTCTATCCTTTCTAATCTTCAAAATTTTTGACTATAGTAATCCAATACAAAATTCCCTTTTCTTTTTCTCCTTCAAACTCAACCTGTGCTATAGTTTGCCCTTCCACCAGGTCGACTGGCTGGGAGATAGATGTCTCTTCTCTCCAACTATTTTTTGACAAAAATTTTAAGAAGACAAAAGATTTTGGAGGTATTTGGAGTGAGATTTTAAGTTTAATTTTACAATATGAAAAATGTCCAGCATATCTACTGCCTAGGAAATGACCTGCTTGGTGGCATGGAAGCGGAAAGGGATCTTGGAGTCCTAGTGGGCTCCAAGATGAACATGAGTTGTCAGTGTGACGAAGCCATCAGGAAAGCTAATGGCACTTTATCGTGCATCAGCAGATGCATGACGAACAGAACCAAGGAGGTGATAATTCCCCTCTATCGGGCGCTGGTCAGACCACAGTTGGAGTACTGCGTGCAATTCTGGGCACCGCACTTCAAGAGGGATGCGGAGAACCTGGAGAGGGTCCAGAGAAGGGCCACTCGTATGGTTAAGGGCTTGCAGGCCAAGCCCTATGAGGAGAGACTAGGGCATCTGGACCTCTTCAGCCTCCGCAAGAGAAGGTTGAGAGGCGACCTTGTGGCTGCCTATAAGTTCATCATGGGGGCACAGAAGGGAATTGGTGAGG
>NW_005842867.1:61388-66970 GCF_000455745.1 Alligator sinensis
CTCTTTCCTGCCTATGCAGGGGGTCGGACTCGATGATCTATTGAGGTCCCTTCCGACCCTAGCATCTATGAATCTATGAATAATGATGAATCTGCCATGGAGAAGGGTTGCTCTAAGAAGTAGCGTCTATAAGAGCTGGCGACACCCTCACTTGAAGTGAAGCCAGAAGGTGAGCAGAGAAGAATGAGAAGTAATCAGCTAGATCTCTGGCCTGACTTTGTGTAATTAGCGTCTGTATCTGACTACGAGGTTCAAATTGTGCAGGTGCCAATAAACATGATGCTTTATCATCGCTCCTTATGTGAACATGGGATAATTTCAACTTAGCCCCATTGCTACAGGCTATGAAAGGAAGAAAGTTACAGCAATTAAGTATACTTTAAAAAAACCCATGACTGTGAGATTAAGCTTTTTGCTTGTGTTATGAAACATGTCATTTCCTTTACAGAAACTTCAGAAAGATCAGCTACAAAGCTCTGACAACTGGTGGAGGAACTGTGAGCACAAGCACAGCCCTTCATCACAAAAAATAGATTCCTGAGTCCTCCTCTAGCCGAGTGAAGTGATATTATTACAGAAAGCCCCTGCTCAGAACAGCCTCTTTTCAAGGAGACTTGGGCCTGCATAATGGAGACTACTAGCACTACCAAGGAAGTTTGGAGGACAGCTTTTAGTTCTGAATGGTCTAAATCCAGTCTTCTAGGGCGCTTATGTGCGGGAAGCATGCTGCAACAGCACGTTGAAGCAGACTCTATTAACCGAGTCTGCCGGAGCACGTAAATTGATGAGTTCTGGAAGCGTTGTGCGTCATGTGTATCAGCGGCACAGCATGCCTTTGTGCTGAGAAAATGGCAGCAGTGCTCTTTGAACACGTTCAATATTTCATAGATTTCATAGACATTTGGGCTGGAAGGGACCCCGGAGGATCATCGAGTCCAGCCCCCTGCCCCATGGGCAGGAAGTCAGCAGGGATCATAGGATCCCAGCAAGATAAGCATCCAAATGTGTCTTGAAGGTGTTCAAAGTGGGTGCTTGAACCGCCTCCGGCGGCAGTCTATTCCAAACCTTGGGGGCTTGGACAGTGAAGAAGTTCTTTCTTATGTCCAGCCTGAATTGGTCACAGTGGAGTTTGTGACCGTTCGATCTTGTCATCCCTTGGGGGGCTCTGGTGAACAGATGTTCCCCCAGATCCTGATAAGCACCCCTGATAAACTTATAGGTGGCCACCAGATCACCCCTGAGCCTGCGCTTTTCCAGGCTGAATAGCCCCATGGCTCTCAGCCTCAAACGCTGGCTTGCATCCATAGATGCTTCTCAAGCAAATCCTGGGATGTCATTCTCCCACTGTACTCGGCCTTGGTGAGGCCGCAGGTGGAGTACTGTGTCCAATTTTGGGCTCCACGATTCAGAAAGGATGTGGAGAAGTGAGAGAGTCCAAAGGAGATCCACGCGCATGATCAGAGGTCATGCTTTAGTTCAAAGCACCCTGTCGTTTTTCTCAGCACAGGGATATCCTATGCCTCTGATATATGCAGCACGTGGGCATCTTTAATTAGCACAGCTTGCTCATTAAAAGCACCCAGCACCCCATTGGGAGCACGTGTGAAAATGCCCAGCCAGTGCTGTTACATTTGGAGTAAAAAGCAGCTGGGGTTTCAGGCATCCTGCTCCTGTTTCTGCCTCCCTGATTTGAAGCTCAAACAGTCGCTGCAGATAGGCACTGTGAATTGGGGCTTAAATAGCATTTGACACCTGTGCCTGGCACGCTGCATTGCTGTGTACATGAGCAGCGGTAACCATGTTGCATAATCCTCAGCCTCCATCTAGCAAATTCTTACTTGCCTTTACTCACTACTGTCTGGTTGCCTGAGAGGTGAGGTGGGCCCAGGTGTATTAGAGTAGGCACAGCATCTGTGGCATATTTGAACAGAGGTAAAAGTCGTAGCCAAGGAGCGCTGCAGCATGGGATGGCTGCCCCAGCCCTAACGCCCAAGAGGAAGCCTGCAGAACTGTGCTTAGTCAGGCCTGGCAGGAGTGAACTAAAGGTGGCAAGAGCATATCTAGCTGTGAGCAACCATCCACCCTCCCCCTCGGGGCTGAGGAGACAAAGGCAGGTGCTTTTGCGGCCCTGGGACCCGCACGCAGCAAGCTATGCTCACGCATGCGCACTGCTGCGCCCAGGGCGAGAGAGGCGGTAAGACCTCGCCCCCTCCCAAGATCCAGAACGAGGTCTTTCCCCAGCACCTCAGAGCAGGAGTAGCGTTGCGGCCGCTGATTGGTGCGCCAGCAGCGCTCCGCCTTTTGATTGGCGGGTGGGCGCGATTGCTGTTTCCTGATTGGCTGCGAGGGAGGGGTGGGGAAGAGGAGGGGGTGCGAGCGGGGAGGAGCAGCACAGTGTATGGCTGGAGGGTGCCAGGGCGGATATAAAAGGCGCGGCGCAGGGGTGGAAACACGTCAGTGCGCGTTTTCTCACTGTACTGTCAGGCTGCTTGGCGCGGCTTTGCGCGCGGGAACATGGCGGCGTTGAAGGCTGTGTGCGTGCTGCGCGGGGACGGGCCCGTGTCCGGCGTCGTCAATTTCGAGCAGAAGGTAAGAGCTGGACCCCGCGCTCCCACCCCGGGGCTGGCGGCGGGTGTTACGTAAGCTGCGCGGGAGGTGATAGGTCAGGCTGGGAAGTGCTGAGTCATGCGAGGGGGCGGGCACGTGTGTCCGCGTTTCTCGCGGTTTAACCCGGGCCGGGGTCCTGGGACCCCCGCCCTGCCTGGTGGGAGGGGAGAAGAGGCAGCAGCTGGAGCCAGGGAAGAGCTGAGTGCTGAGGCTGGCCCCACAGTCACTTGCTTTTATATTGATATTAATATTGTTATTGATTAAAAAGTAATATGGTTAGTATTGCTATCAATCTGATGCTGCTGCCACTAATGCTAATAGTGATGGTGCTATTAGGAGTATTATTAATAGTCTTAGAAAGAAGGAACTTCTGTTGCCTGGGTGAGAGCTGCTCAGGAGCACTGCTTCTCCAGGCATGTGTGACCCCCTGGCTGAGCGCCAGATCCAGCCTAGGCAGTGGTGCCAGCCAGCCTGCAGGGCTCCCCACAGGAAGAGGAGCAGCAGCAGTGCCAACTCTGCTCTCCTGCTGTCACAATTCCAAGCCTGCTGGGCTGGGTGGCAGGGCAGGCACTGCTCCCCTACACCCTTGCTTCAGTTTGGAGACCAGCACAATGCCTGAAGCCAGGGTGTGGAACATTGTGGTCTCAGAGCTGTAGCAGCAGGTGGTCTGAGCAGCCTGTCAGTGCCTGATGTGCCCAGTCATGGGTGTGGAGCCGTCCTCCTCTGCCCTGGCCTGAAAGCAGTGAGCTGTGTGTAGGGGGTGTGGGGGAATGCTGCAGTAAGGTGCTGCTGCATGTGGTTTTGGATAGATAAGGCCAAAATGGGTTTTTAAGGGATCGTAACTAAGATCCTTGTTGGGTTAAATCTAGGAGAGTGCGGAAGGGAAGTACAAGCATGAGTTTGTCATTAATGTGTTTAACTTGCGATGTATCGTGAAGAGTATACACATAGTGTACAAAGGCATGGCCTTTGATAAAGGTCTTGGTGTTGCTGTGAAAGATGACGGCTGACTAGCTAAGCTGCAGCTTTGCAGAGGAGGACCTAGGAGTTGGAGTGGATAATAAGCTGAATGAGGCAACACTGACCTTGTTGCAAAGAAGGCTAATGGTATACTGGGCTGTATTAGTAGGAGCATTGCCAGCAGATTGAGGGAACTGACTATTCTCCCTTTATTAGACTAACTCAAATAGAATAAAGATATCAGACTTGCCCAAAGAACCCTGTTCCCCTCTGTTTGGCACTGGTGAGGCTACATCTGGAATACTGTATCCAGTTTTGGAGCCCCCACTACAGAAAGGATGTGGATAAATTGGAGACAGTCCAGCGGAGGGCAGTGAAAATGGTGAGGGGGCTGGGGGTGTTCCTTGTATCTAACCTAAACTTTATCACCAGGAGGATAGTGAAGTACTGGAACAGGTTACCCAGAGGTTGTAGACTCAAAAACCTCCAAGAATGTAGAGTCCCGAGTGGACAAAGCTTTGGCTGGGATGATCTAGTTGGGAATGGTCCTGTTTTGACCAGGGGGTTGGACTACTTGACCTCCTTAGGTCCCTTCCAACCCTAATTTGCTATGATTCTGTGACAGTGCAGTAGTTCTATAGAAGAAAATTTGGGTGGGGGGGAATCCTCTGAGGTTATGGAAGTAAATGGGTCAAAAGGCAGCTGTGTGCACACTTGCAGTCTGAATCTTGATGCTAGTTATGTGTTCAGACCAGTGATTCTTGACCAGGATGCTGTGGCACCCTAGGGTGACTTGATCCTCTCGGAAGCTAGCACTGCTGGGTATGCAGACATGCTGTGCATGATAAATTCCCATTTGAAATCTCTGGGTTATAATATTAAACATTTGGACGTGTTCTGGTGCAAAGAACATGGGAAGACCACAAGAATTTCTCCTTTTTTTTTCTCTGTAGTACCCCCCCCCCCCCCCAAAAAAAACAAAAAAAACAAAAAAAAAGAAGTTTTCCAAGGAGTCTAAAAAAGCTTGAAAACTGGTTTAGATGGAATGAGTCTGCCTTGGGGGTGTGACAGCACACAATCAAATACTGCATTAGCTGCAGTCCTATATAAACCACAGGACTGAAGTATGCATTCTCAATCAGGAAGCCTCAATCAAAGCTTTACTCCTTTGTATGCTTATTTACAATTCTGTAATGAGTTAATAACAAGCTAGAATTTTTATTTTCTTCTTTTTGTTTTGAAGGATAGTGGACCAGTAAAGCTGTCAGGAAGCATTCAAGGTTTGAGTGATGGAAAACATGGCTTCCATGTTCATGAATTTGGAGACAACACTAATGGTACAGTTTTCATCCAGGGTCTCAATGTAGCACAATGTAGCATAATGCAGTTTGGCTACTAGCTTATGGTATTTGATGCAGCCACTTTATTTATTTATTTTTTTTAACACTGGTTAATAGACAACTGTGGTAATGCGTCTCACTTCAATCACATTCCTTTCGTGCATAAAACCTGTGTATGTAAAAACAAAGAAAGGAGTTGAAATGATCTCAGCATTGTCTTGCTGTTTACCAGCAGGAAGTGATGGCAACATGTCTGAGCTACTGTTATTCCAGCGTGCAGTTGTAAACCTGATGCATGGGCCATAAGAGGCTGTTTAATACTATGGCTGTGGCACCTGCCTGCAAGTTAAGCTAAACACAAATGAGAACCTATTTCTTGGATAAACTCTAAATGGCTCCTTTCAAAACTTAAGTTAAGATTTGACTCTTGGTGGAGCTTGGCTTTTTTTAATTGTGATCTAGAGCAGTGTGAAGAAGCTTGTGCAGCACAGCATAGTTTCATAGTTGGTAGGGTTGGAAGGGACCTGAGCAGATAATCAAGTCTGACTCCCTGCCATGGCAGGAAAAAGTACTGGGGTCAAATGACCCCAGCAAGGTGTTCATCTAGCCTCCTCTTAAAGACCCCCAGGGTAGGAGCCAGCACCACTTCTCTTGGAAGTTGGTTCCAGATCCTAG
>NW_005842867.1:67431-74588 GCF_000455745.1 Alligator sinensis
TCTTCTCCTGCCTTTGGGACGACAAAGAGGGATTCCCCCAGCCTGTAGGTATGCTGTTGGTTCCCCCCTGCCCCCCAGGTGCAGTACCTTGCACTTTTCAGTGTTGAAACCCATCCTGTGCTCATCTGCCCACCCCTGTAACCTGTCTAGGTCTGATTGCAGCCTATTACTCCCTTCTAGCATGCCCACATTTTCCCCCTCACAATCTTATTGTCATCTGCGAATTTGAACAGGGTGCTTTTTACCTCTTCATCCAAGTCGCTGATGAAGATGTTGAACAGTGCAGGACCAAGCCCCGGGTGGGTGTGTGTGTGTGTGTGTTTTGATTTTTTTTTTTTTACTGAGAATGGGGTGAGAGACAGTGTCGAAGGCCTTCCTAAAGTCCAGAAAGACTATGTCCACTGCTACACCTGCATCTAAGGGTTTTGTGACCTGGTCATAGAAGGCCACCAGGTTAGTCTGATAGGACTTGCCTTGAATGAACCCATGTTGGTTGCCCCTAAGCATAACCTCCCCTGCTGGCCCCTCGCGGACATGCGCCAGGATAATTCTCTCAAAAAGCTTACACAGGATCAAGGTAAGACTAACTGGCCTATAGTTTCCTAGGTCCTCCTTCCTCCCTTTTTTTGAAAATGGGAACCACATTGGCCCTCTTCCAGTCCTCTGGCACCATGCCAGAGCACCATGAGTTCCCATAAAGCTGTGCCAGTATGATCAGACAGAACTTCTCCTTGCTCATGACCTGTTCTCCAGTGAGCAGGCTCCTGGTACAGATCATGGTAATCACTTTAGAGACTTCCTTGGGTGCTAAAAAGTACTGTAGCTTCTTAACTTGAGTAATAAAAGTTGTTCAGGCAGAACACACTATACAGAGTTAAGTCTCTTATTTCTTTGCAGATAGATGACTTTGCATTAATGCCCATGCTAAAGACCATGTAATTTGTTACAGGATGCATCAGTGCAGGTGCTCACTTCAATCCTTATGGCAAAAAACATGGTGGACCAGATGATGAAGAGAGGTAAGCTCTGGAACTTAAACCAGAGAACACAAAGTCAATGCTAGAGGTGACTTGCTTTTTTTTTTTTTTTTTTTTTTTTTTTTTTTTAACATGTGTGGCAGTGGAGTAACTTGTTACACTAGGCTCTGGGAATTGGGTTCTCTTGAACCCCCAAGTTGTGGTTTTGAATTGATATGCTCTTAACTTGGAGTCCCAATGCCTCTGCAGTATCTTCTTGCTGTGGCCTTCTGTTAATCTTTAGCCAGCAACCCAACCAGCTGCAATACCTGGACATGTCTGCAGTAGTTGGTATTGGTGGGGGTAGAAAACTGCATGTCCTGGAAAACTGAGGGTGTCTAGCTGCAGGAGCTGCTGTTCCACTATTGGCACTGACAGTACCAATACATAGCCATTTCACAATAGTGTAACCTTTCTTTAATTGGGGTTTATCCTATACCCTCTAGTTCGCAGTAGTACTTGGATTGACATGTCTGTAGTTGAGACCTTGACGGAGCACTTGTCTAAATCAACAGTTCTCTACTGTTTATAAGCAGTATATTTCCTAAAAGAGCCTCCACTGCTTAGGGTCACAGGAAGCTCCTCTCTAGACATGAGGAATACATGGACAATACTCTCCAAGTAACACTGCAAACCACACCATGTATCAGTAAAAGCTGGAGTGCACTGGTCAAGGTGAACTAGTGTACTCATCTGAAAATAACAGTACAAGTTTCCCTCTGTTTTTGTGCAGGTTCTTTTATATGTGAATTTGCTCTTGTGCAATGAGCATATATAGACCCATAATTTTGTTTTATGCAAGGTAAATTTGCTCTTGTGCTATCAGCATAGATGCTCACCCCAGCCCCAGGAGTGGCCAGTGCCAGCTGCTGATCTGCCTGTCTTTCTCTTCCCCCAGCCTAGGCTCACCCAAGCTCCTGGGCTGTGCAGGCAGTTGGTGTTGGCTGCTCCGGGAGCTGCTCCAATGTGGGCTGGAGTGTGTGGATGAGCAGAGCCCTGGGCAGTGTGGGATGCAGCACTTGCCCCAACCCCAGCTGCAGTGGCCCTGGAAGCAGCCAACACCAGCTGCCTGCACCAGGGCATGGCATAGCCCAGAAGCAGAAGTGAGTGGGGACAGGCAGAGCGTGGTGCAGCTGCAGGCAGCTGGTGCTGGTAGCTCTTGAGACTACTGCAGCCAGGGTTGGGATAAGTGCCACTCTGCTCTGCTGCCTTGTGCAGCCCTGGGAGCAGCACCCCCCACCCCTTCCCCAGTCCCAACCTCACTCTGTCCTTTACTGCCATAGGTACCTATCTCTGTTTGTTACATTGTAAAGTGGGTTTGCTTTATGCAAATTTGATTTATGCGCTGTTCTCCGGGAACATGTGTACAGCATAAATCAAGGGGAAACCTATAAGTGAAGTGGGAATTGCATTAACTTTTTTTATAGTCATAAATGAAGGGACCATGTTGATATTCTGAAGGGAGCCTGATGATCTTCTTGGGCACTGATGGCAAGACTTAAATGCCAGGCTTTTATCCCTTGGAAATATCATTCTCAGTGATGCATCTGGCTGTACCTAATGGCAAATGACTGGAGTAGCTGGTCTTAAATGACATTGCCTTGTGGCCAGATGAACACTGAAAAGCTGAGAACTGGATGCAAAAGTTTTAGTTATAGTTCACTTGTTTTGTTTTTTCTCTCTTTCCCCTGCTGCCCCCCCCCCCCAACTAAGGGAGGGGAGTGGGGGGGTAATGTTTTTTATTTTGATCCTTGCAAGTGGCTTGACTTCAGCTCTTTGGTAAATACTATTTATTTAAAACAAAAAAACTACATGCAATGTGATTAGTCAAAAAAAAAAAAAATCAATCTTGAGATTACCACACATTATGATGGCTACCCTGGGGCAGGAATCTGAGTTAATAAAAAGTCATGGTGTCTGGCATCTTTGTTTATTTTGCAATTCGGAAAATACAAATGTCACTCTGTACATGCAGTAGGAAATTGGTACAAGCAAAACAGCTGAACACTAATGACAAACTGAGATTAGGCATTGTGAACTTGCAATAAATTAAATATTAAAAGTATCTTGTTTTAGGAGTAACCCGGTGTTCTAGGAGCTCTAACTTAGGACAGCTCTGGACTCTTAAGCAAAAAACAAACGCATCCCCAAAACTTCCTTAACTCCTCATAATGAGCCTTTCCTGATGAGCATGTTTGGCCTGAAAAATGCCAAACCTATTCCTGATAGGAATAAAATAATATTTTATTCTTCCAAAGCTGTAGGTCTGCAAACATGTCCTCAAAGGAATAAGTGTATCCTATGAGCTTGCATAAAATAACTTAAAGCTTGAAAGAACCAGCTGCTTGGAATGTCACATACTTGGTGTGTTTGTTTTTGTTTGTTTGTGGGTTTTTTGGGTTTTTTTTGTGTTGTGTTTTTTTTTGTTTTTTTTTTTGTTTTTGTTTTTGTTTTTTTTTAATTGGCTCAATTATTACTCCAGTGTGGCTGAAGACTGCTATGGGTTCACTTTTTGAGTTGGGCAGTGTTGTCTTAAGCTGCACTTGCTTGTTTTTCCTAATGCTTGCACTGGTCAAAAGCATTGCCTGTATTTGGTGGCCTCCCCCAGCTCTTACTGAGACTGAAGTGTTAGGCAAGGAATTTACTTAGTATCTTTTTAAAGTTGTGGTAGGTTAGCAAAACTCATCTTTTTTTTGTGTGCTAATGCTGTTATGACTTCTGTTCACTTTGAAGTGGAGGTGGGGGGTGAGAGTATGAGAACTCTGTTCCAGTGCAAAATCTGGTGCAAATAACAGCTAAGTTTTGGCTTGAATGCACTTAGTTTTGTGTATGTTTGTTGTTTCCATTTGTTTTGTTAAATGGAGAACACTTTCACTTCTTGGTACTGGTGAAAGGCTTGGCCTCTAAAGGCTACCTCTTCTCTGCATTCCAGGCATGTTGGAGACCTCGGCAATGTGACTGCTAAGGGTGGAGTGGCAGAGATATCCATTGTAGATTCCCACATTTCACTTACTGGACCCAATTGCATTATTGGACGTACTGTGGTGGTGAGTACTTCCAAATATGGTCTTCCATCTACCAAGATTTAAGTGAGGGATTGGAATCTGCTATACTGAACCTGTACTGCAGAAATAGTAAGTCCACTGCAAAAAGAACTGTCAGGTATTTGGCCTTTAAGTATTTTAAAAAAAGCAATTTGTAGATTGTTTTTGAGCTAACTAGATTTTAAGAGGCCGGGAAGCCTTCTTGTGTAGTTCTTCAAGTTGGAATTCCTGAAAATGGTAATAAAATATGGAGGAGAAAAATGCAATAAAAAGCATTTAAATTACTTAATGCAAGGGTGTGTACTTGTTTGTAAGTGTGCAAGTATAGCGCGCTGTGTGTGTGTGTGTGGGTGTGTGTGTTGTTGTTTTTTTTTTTTTTTTTTTTTTTAAGGACAAACTTCCAGCCATTAAGTCCACCCAGAACCATTACCTTCAATCCTTATTTAGTGAATGCTGTGCTAGCAAAAGCCAACACAAGTGAAATGTTTGCTGCTTTCTAAGCTTTAGCTTCTGGAAGTATAATTTTAAATGGAACACATGGTATGCTTAAACTTAAGGTTTTATAGGTCTTTTCTATTGATGTGAACAGAGAAGTTCCCTTCAAGATTGTGGAAGGGGTTAAAAGCTAAAGGTATACTACAAAAAGAACTGAGTCTGGATCAAGACAAAATAACCCTGTGTTAGTGCCAGTTCAAACAAGGGAGAAGTAGTCCCCCTAAAACATCATGAACCTTACTGCTACAGCATGCTTCCAGATGTAAACGGTAGTTGGCTCACAGTGCCAAGAATGTGCTTCTAGTCTGGCAGCCTAGATAAAGGTCAGTTTTCATTTCCTTGCTTAATTTCTGCTTCCTTTCAACTGTTCAGCTCCTTGGCTACTGAGACAGTCTCATCTGTAACCAAACACTTTATATAAGTGTGTTACTTGAGTGTAAACTCTGCATGTGTCCCTCCTCCAGTACCTCACTTGATTTCTAATATGGTTCAAAAGTGGCTTGGCAAAGGGCACTCTAGCAGTGGTGTTAGCTTTTGAGTTAATAGCCAACCACCTTTTTGACTTGGCTAGTGTCATCTACTTCAGATGGAGGCTGACTCCATGGCCAAACTTACTTTGGATTACTTATGTTACAGGGCTGAATTCCATGCAGAAATGTGTATGGGGGGGTTGGGGACTGTTGCATCCATGCTTGAGGAAGCAAGAACTCTTTACTGTAAACTAGACTAAAGGGAGTAGGCTTTTATATTCTTGTTTTGGTCTGAGATTCAGGGGTAAATCTGTATCTTGTGACAAGTCAATGAAAAGTGACTGCTAAATGATCAGTTCAGCTTGCAAAGAAGTGTTTTACATCTGGGGCATAGTTGAAGGGCAGCTTGGCTAGATCTAAGGAAATTCTACCCTAGTCACTGCATTACGAACTTTGTAGTAATCATCTGAATACAAGTTAACTTTTTTGGAGAGGCTGAGGTGGAGAGAGGCAGCTCCACTTCCTTCATGTAAACTGGAATTGCCCTTCTGCATGGAAGTCAGGGACAGGTACATCAAGGCCTCTCTTGGGATATAAACCACACATGAACCAATACTTCTAACTTGCCTTTGCTATTGCAGGATACATTAAAGTTACTTTTATTGTGCATTCATATCATTTGTATATAATCTTTTTCTTTTTAGGTTCATGATAAGGAAGATGACTTGGGTAAAGGAGAAAATGAAGAGAGCACAAAAACTGGCAATGCTGGTGGTCGCTTGGCTTGTGGTGTAATTGGAATAGCCAAGATGTAATTGTTGCACTGTACGTGAATTACTTAAGGTGGAAATGAGAAATTAGGCTTTAAAAGTTGCATTGGAAGCACTATTCTTGGCCTTGTTTTGGCAGAAGCTTTACCATTTAATCTCATTGCTACTTTGAGTCAAGTGTCTGTACACTGGTCAAACTGACTTGGTTTATTTTGTACAATGTTCATTGCTATTAAACTGATATTGATGGAATAGTTTTGCAGTCTTCTGCATCAACACAATCTGTTCTAGTCATTAAACTATCATTCTACTAATGAAATCACTTGTCACTGGTCCTCTATCATACTGTTATAACAACTTAAAATGTGGAACATGGTTGAATAACTGAAGTGTTCCCTATATAGGGAACAGTGTCCAGTTTCAGAAACAATTTGATGGGTAAAGTTCTGCCTAGAATTGTGTCAAGACACTAAAAAAATTCCATTAAGGTAAATGAAGGGAACTACTTCTAAGCTGAGACAACTTGCCACTCCCACAGGTAATTCTTCAAATATTTTGTGGGGCTTGCATCACAACACTGTCCCAATCAAATGGTTATTATTAACTTGGTGAGACAGGTGAGGCTTCTCTCTTTTGCTTTGCAAAGTAATTTCTATTCAGGCCCATTAACACTTCTGCTTTATCTACTACAGTGGTGGAGGTGGTGGTGGCAACAGCTATGCCTAAAGAGGGGATGTAGTGACCTTGAACCTTTTAAAAAGAATTAAGATGAGTATAAATGAAACTAGTTTTGTTTTTGAGAGAGAATCTTGAGGCTTCCAGGGGTAAGGGGGTAAATAAAAGACTCTATCCCTCATCTTCTGTTCCTGCTTTAGTTGACTTTATTCCTGTCATCAGAACAAAAGCAGTGGAGTTTAAATAAGCAATTACCTTCTCAGAGCCTAATACTAGAGTTCAAAACTTATTTTGAAATGGTAATAGCTGGCATATTCTGGTTAGTTGGACAAACCAAGCACACAGATAAATAGTGGGAATAATTTTGTAGCATCTCTTATCCTTCATGGCTTAAATACATAATAGCAGCTCTCTTTGGACATATGAATTTGGAGATTTTTCATTCTCATATGTAATAGTTCTTCATATCTGGATACAGGGAGAAATTGGAGTCTCTTTCCCATTTAGCAAATAGCTGTCATTTCAGACAAAGCCAGCTAATTCAGTACATCTCAATGTATGCACAACTGATTACACTACTGTGAGGAATACATACTAAACAAAGCCCTTACCAGCTAAACTTAATGAAGTATCCACTATGCAGCATGTCAGACTAATAGAAACTTGCAGCTTTAAAGGGCTAAATCA
>NW_005842867.1:74682-80204 GCF_000455745.1 Alligator sinensis
ATTCCTGCTATACAGAATCAGAGGTTTAAGTCTCCTTGGGAGAAGAAAATTAGCTTTAGTAGATTTGAATCTTGGCATTCCTTTACATATACACTTTAAATTTCAATGTAATGAAATGATGTTGCTCTAGCAAGAAAGTGAAAGACATTCATTGTTGTATGTGGCCAAGAATACCTATCCAATTTCCATGCACCTGTGCCAGTCAGTGGATTAACCTGTCTTTAGAGTGAATGGATTCTGAACATCAGAAGCAATGTTAAACATCAGTAAAATGTGCATGAAAATACACCATCTTATCCTCCTACCAATCCTCTCAAAATGCATTTTATAGAGTAAAACTTACTTGAGTTTAAAAATCTGAAGGATAGTTGCCTCTTCTAAAAATCACTGAAGTTTTGGTTCTCCTCCCCAAACAGGAAGCACAAGCCATAGCCTTAAGTACAGACCAACTACAGCTAAAGATTACTTAAGTACCAGCATCCACCAGTACCATTCCACTGCCCCAATTAGTCTAATTAAAATTTTGCTTTTATGCAAGTGCATAGGTGCCTGCTTTGAAATTAGACAACTTTATTATATTAAATGTCTGATAAATCTAAAAACTTTGATTCAACTGAAATCTCAATCACTGTGGAGAACAGTATTAAACTGTCAGTTCTTTATGTTCCTATAGAAATGCTTCATTCCAAAACAATACTGATCAACATCAATTAATTGCCTCCAGTTTAAGGGAAACTTCAAAGCCCTATAAAAAGGGCTTTATTCACCTGACAGAAATTTGTGTTCAGGGTGTACTAATTATGGATTTTAAGGAGCAAGCCAAAAAAGTAAAAGTTGTCTACTTTCAGGAGACACTATTCTACATAATGTTGCTGGTATGTAAAAAAGCAAATGGCAATTGCATGTGATATTTAAAAGATAATACATCTTAGTGCTGAGTCAGAGCTTTGCCAAAGCAGCAGTAAAAATAGGGATGAAAGCAGAATGTAAAGAAAAAATGCTAGTGGTTTTTTGGATATTTGCAATATCCTACCTAAGCAGAGCTGGTAAGAATGTAAGGTGGAATTTATGCAAACCAAAATACATAAGCCCTCCATCTCCTTCATTCTTGTCTTCAAATTTTTTAATAAAATGTATTCATTCATTCAAAAAAAAAATCTACCTCCTCACAGAATTATGGCTGTACTTGCTAAGACAGTTTTAAACCTAGACATAAATACAGCTGGTTCTCTATTAAAAAGTTAGCTCTGCTGGCCCAGCATGAAACAAACATCAAGGACACAAGTTTTTTAACACGGAAGTTGAGTTCACTACAAGTATGTAAACAGGTTTTTTTTCTCTCTTTATTCTGCTATTGTGAGAACATAAAAATATATGTCCTTTCCCCGCAGCCATAACTCCCCTATTATTCCCCGCTCCCCTCCAAAAAATACCCCTGCTGCAGAGCAGCTATGAAAAAAGTACTGATGTAAGAAAGCAGCTGCCCTTCACATAGTAAGAAAAAGAAAACTTTTAAAATGTAAAGCATAGCTATCTCAAGGAAAAACATGTTTAAATATGCACAAGATTCATAGAATTTTTCCCACTGTATTTTAGAATATAATAAGCATAAACTGAAACTGTTGTCCAACATAAGCCTTATTTTCTTATGCAGGTTAATCATGAAGAGCACTTCCATATACAGAATTTGTCTGGGTTTTACAGTTTGGTTCAATTTACTGTGGCCATCTCCAAATTGTTTGCACCTGAAGGGCTAACTGAACTAGTACTTGCTCTTGTATAGTTTATTTGACAAAATAGTTTAAGTCAGATGGAGAGTATGGTTAAACTTACATGAATACAAGAAAATGCAGTTTTTTTCCCCAATAGTCTGACAAATACACCACCATGTGGATAAGAAGTTTTAACCTACCTCTTGTTGAAAGTACAGGAGGTAGACAATATAACAGACAGCAGTAACTAGCTAGATTTTTGTGAAGGAACAGGCAGCATTTTAAAATCCTTTTAATATTCCCCTCTTCTCATCCCCACTTAAAAAAAATAGGTTAGCATTTTAAAATTGGTGATTTGGTGTCTTTGATTTTTTTTCCCAACCCACTTTCCAAAAAGCATCAATGAATTACAAGTACAAAAGATGCTGAACTGGTGTGCTTCCCCAGCCCATCACACACAATAATCTTATAACATTACAAGCAGAGCAGACAAAATATGTCTGAGGGTGTCCACTTTCATCCATTTTTTTAAAAGGTTAATTAGGGCAACATTTACCACAGAACCAATTGGAGGAAAAAGTAAAACCTTGATTGCAATGCAAACACTAAACAATTACCTCTTCAAACAACGTTTTAAAACCACTAACTTTACCTAGTATGGTCAAGTAGATCATTAAAATGCAGCAATCTAAAATCAAAATAACATGTTACAAATAAAAATTTGCTTCTGTGAATAGCTACACAAACAGATGTATTTCTTTTAACAAATATAAACAAAACAGTCTAATTTAGACTCCAGTACAGCATTAACAGTTCAAACTTTAAGATGTTGAACAATCCTTTTCCACTTCAGTGCAGTGTAGGAAGAATAGCACACGTTAAAGTTTGTTACGAAAATAGAGTTTATTAAAAACACATCCCTATTGTTTTGAGGAGCTTTCACCGTTACCTTTTCTTAAATTAAAAAAAAATAATAGAAAGCACTTCTACTTCTGATTTGTAAACTTTTTAAAGTCAAAACTTTAAAAAAGTTACAGCAAAAATGGGTAATATTTTATTCATATCTTCAGTATCTTTGTGTTATGTTGTGGCTATTTTAAATAGAAGGGAAGCAATCAAATTGCTTACAATTTCCCACCAACTACTGAGGGGCTGTGATATAGCAGAAGCAAATATAATACAGCATAATGTACAACTCTAAAGCTCTACACTCCAATAAATGTCACTGTCATGTTTTGACAAATTCCAGTCTCTAACGAGGAGCCTCTACAACTGAGCCAATATCCTTTGCAGCTTGTTCAACAGATGAGGTAGCCTCAGATGTTAACACTTCATTAGGTTTTACACCTGTGGGTTCAGACGCTCCTGTAGTAAGTTCTGAAACAATGTCTGCATTTTCCACTTTGCCACTGTGAGATTCATGGTTGTTGTCACCATCTGCCCTGTCTGTCAGCTCAGGTTTCTCCTTTCCTCGATTTTCTTCCTTGTCTCTACGAGATTCCCTATCTCTAGAATCTCTCTCTCTGTCTCGGTGTCCACTGGACCGTCGATTTCTGTCTTCTAAGTCTCTGTGTCTATCGCGTTCAGGGCTTCTTCTTCCCCATTCTCTCCTTTCACGATTACCAAGTCGCTCATGATCCCTGTCATCATTGCGGTTACCATAGCGCTCACGATCATTTTCTACCCGATTTCCAAAAGACCTCCTTCCATACCTTTCCTGGTCTCTATTAGAACCGAATGTCTGCCTATCATTCCTAAACTGCCTTCCATCTCTATTATCCTCAGGTCCACCTGATCCTCCACTTCCTGACATCCCTCCGCCCGGCCTAACAAAGGGGCCAGGTGGTGGAAACGGGTTTTTCATTCCATGAGGGGGAGGCATGCCAAAGCCCCCTGGCCCAGGGGGTGGACCTCTGTGTAACATATGGGGAGGCATATGCCGTGGTGGCATCAAGGGAAAGCGTTGCAGAGGTGGTGGTGGTATTCCAGGAGGTCGCTGGAGTGGTATTAAACCAGGCCGTGCCCCAAGGAGTCCAGTAGAGGGGGTCTGTAATCCAACCACGGGAGCAGGTGGTGGTGCAACTCCTTGAGTACCTGCCAGCCAAAACAGTAAATGTATTAGAACAAAGCTGAATGAAGGAAATACCTTCATAACGTCAGAGCCCTGCATGGAAGTTATGCATCACCCCCAGGGTGATGGAAAACGCTTGTTAGCTAATGCTGAATAATCAGCCCTGCCTCAGAAATGTATTAGTTGCTCTTTTCAGTTTATTCAAAGTGCACACCTGCCACACACTGAGCGTAAAGGGCAAGACCCCTTTTTAAACAAGCCATAGAGATGCATAGTGTTTCACATGGTAAAGCAACCCACTTTTTCCTTTTGTCAACTAGCATTAGCCATTTCCCAGGACAGACCAAAGCGAGTTGTTTCTTATCCCCACCTCACTGCCTGGCTTGGCCATACCTTCACCTCCTTCCAGGTTACATTCCACATTTCAGAACAGCTGCAACCTCCTCTCAGTCAGACTGAAAGCCTTCTGCTGCTGCTTTCGTTACATACTCAAATGAAAACACCCTGGACTTGAAATGCATAGCAATTTGATTTTTGAAGCAAACAGAGGAGAGATGCGACTATGGCCAGAACTAGGGGCAGGGCAAGACTGAACCTGCCAGTTTTAGGTTGTTTTGAGAAAACTAGTGGCAGTGTACAGTCAAGAGAGAGTCAACACCATTATTTTTTTAATAAGCTTCTCTTAGGTTTCTTTTTTAAGGAAAATAAGCTTTTTCAGTTCATGGCACACAATCTAGGTCGCTTTCCATTCCTAGATCTGGGCTGTGTGCAAACACTATCTGCATAGAAGGAAGGAAAGAAAGCATAAAACCTGTGAACCTCAACAGCAGAGAAGACTCGGCTCAGTCTGTCCACTGCTCCCCTGTGAACCCAAAACTAAACAAAACCATTACATGCGACAGCTAAGTATTTAATGCATGGAGTATGTGTGAGCTTCTATCAAGAAGTTCCTGCTGTTTGAAGTAATAGCACAATTGCTCTATATTCTGTGTAGCTTCTATACTGTAACAGCCCCATGGTTATTCCAGCTACTAATGTTTTATGTTCAATTAACTAGTATCTTATTGGGGAACACCTCCCTCCCCCAAACCTTCATGTAGCACGTGGAAACAAGACAGACCCCCAAAAGTACTAGTACTAAATAAAGTTTTTCTTCATGGGATCCAAGACTGCATTTTAAAGAGACTCTCAGTAGGGTTCTGCTAAACATAAATCTGCTCTCAACCCACCTTGTTTTCAAACTTCTGAAGTGATTCTAAGGAATGTTTTTATTCATAAAAACAAGTTATGAAAAATAAAATAAAGGTAACAGTATAGATTAGAGAAATTTGGAACGTCTCTTCCAGTGGAGCAGAAATACCATAAAACCTCACCATCCCCTAGATTAGTGATTCTCAACCAGGGTGTCCTTTTAAGGATGAGTCACAGTGCCATGCAATGTTAGCACTGTTAGGTGTGCAAACAGGACCCCCAAGATAAATCCAGAGATTTAAAATAGAAACCCAGTGTTAAAAACACTGCTCTCTCGTGGCCTTTCTGAGTTCTTTGCAACAGTAAAGTTGCTGTATTATTTTTTTTATAGTAAAAAAAAAAAATATGAGTGAAAGCTAAGTAGCTGGGCATTTTCTGAGGGGTGCCGAGTCTAAAAAGGTTGAGAGCAACTGACCCAGGTAGTCTCATAAGATTTTAGCATAGTACCATTACTAATGGCCTCCTTTTTAAAGCCACATTGTAAGCAG
>NW_005842867.1:80235-84851 GCF_000455745.1 Alligator sinensis
AAGTCCCCCCTCAATTCAATTCATGCTATAGTTTCTCTCTCCTGTAAATCTATTTGTCTGCTATGCATACTAGAGCCTCTCTGCCATCTAGATTGTGAGACATCAAGAAATGATCCAAGAGTCCAATGCTATCCCCCAATCCTCCCTCCTCCCTTGTAGTACTCAGTCTAATTCCCAGTTACTACTCATTATTATTCCCAATTAAATTTGTTCCTTAGAACAAGAATACTCATCACAGAATTACCATATTAATGGCAATATAATTAACCTATTTGTTTTTCTGTTGGTTAGTGGAGACTATCAGGAGAGCGATGAAGATTTCAGTGGCTGCTCCAGTCTATGATGTGGCTGTCCATCTTCCTGCCTTTTTTCCAGGCAGACCTTTGATTTACTAAGTAAAAGACTTACTAGTTAAAGCCAGGGTGGTGCATTCTTCTTTTTTCTTTTCATTGGTATTTTCCTAGAAATTTCCATCACGCTATACTGGTAAGCATGCTCTTAGTCGCATTATTTTGTGATCAAAATGTTTCCCTAGATTTGTATAATGCTGAGTATATGATCAATATGCATAAATATTTCATTCTGCTTCAGTGAAGACAGTCTCTGTTTATATTTTAATGCAAAAGTATTTTATAGTGAACTGAAATGTGATAAAATGGACATGTTTTGATGTAATTAGTTTAGTGAAGCAGGTAGATGTTTTTGTTTTATATTTGGACAGATGCAGATATGATAATATTTTAGAGGTTAATAGACACAAACATGCTTTACCTCATTTTCTAAATGACCACTAATACCCTAATTTCTCAATTTCCCCCACTTCTCAATGTCCAGGAGCAGACGAACTGCAGTGGTTTATATCCCACAAGTGATGTAAGATTTCAAAACCTTGTTTCTTCTTTCAAACTTGGATCAGATCAGAGAGTCCCAGAACAGATTAACAGATTTTAAGTGAACCGCCCAAACTTTCAGCCTGAAATGCATTGTTGTTGGTTCTACTACAGTTCCTTACGTTGGATTACGTTTTACTCCAAAACACAGTCCATAAACTTCGTAACTAAATTTGGAGTGTTAAATAAAAAAATATGGCACTAATCTGAATGTACCTTGTACATGAAACTTGGTATAAATTTAACTCTTTAATCTTTTAGGGTAGAAAAATGATCAACCTAAGCATTTGGTAAATTTGAATGCACAAGGCTTCTTGTTTAAGTGTACCTACCTTTAAGGCACCATAACGATTTAAGAAAAAAAATTCAGAACAGTTGCTTCACTGGTCTTGTGCCAAGTTCTTTTTAAAATTTACCTTTCCAGGCATAAAACAGACTTGTTCATCCATGTTTATGGACATCAGTGAAGTATCTTGCTCACACCATTTTACGCTCATTTTCTTTGTTCAAAACACATTTAATATACATTTCAGGTCATGTGTTTCCTAGCTGCTTCATTCTGTACCACTTTAGCTGAAGCATAGTTCCTACTAATAATTCACTGGGCATAAAAGACAATTGCCATCATGAAGAACTATGTGAGGCAAAGTTCAACATTTATTCAACACTCATAGGGAAGAAAATATAAATGGCTTCCGGAGTTTATAGCCTACTCATACATACTAAGATTAAAAATGTATGAAGAACTCAGCAACATGTACCTGATGTACTGCAACCACTTAAGAGAAACATGTTCTCTCAGTGATGAAATAAAAACCATTATTATATCGTGTGTCAACCTGTGTTTGTGACATCATTTCACTTTATTACTACATGACCTATGCCTCAAACTGCTGTAATTGCATTGTTTTGTACAAGTAGCTTTAATTCGGGTGGTCTTGCTTCATGTTCTAAAGAAGCTAGCAGTTTTTACAGTTGATACTTTTTACACATTCCTTTACAGAATGACTAACATTTAGTACTCTGATGCAGCTGAAGCCAACTACATTTGTATTCTGAAATTAAACCGTGCACAATGGGTTAGCCTGTTTAGAGTCCACTGGAACTCTTTAAACTGCTATTCATTAAGCCTTTTAAGATGAAACAGGAACATTCGGTTTGTCCAAACATCCGATTTTGCTCCCAATGCAACTCCTTCTGGGGATATGTTAGAGTGGCGTGCAAGTACAGAAATTCATACTTTCGGAGGTACATCAAAAGTTTAGCACAAAAACTGCTGTTATCACTTTGTAGTTTTTAACTTCCAATACACATCAGCTTTGCACTGCAAGTCTTGGATGGAGGTCCACACCTCTCAAAACAATGTCATTAAATGCTACTATGAAATCTTTGAGAATGGGGCTGCACCGTAGGAGTTTACAGCTGATATACTTTCATTTTATCTGGGGCAAAATGACAAATTATAGTAATTTTGGGTTAAGTGATCTCCAAATTTTCACTTGGCACATAAGTTTCTCTCTGAAAAGGAGTTCTGTTTCTCAAGGATTTTCTATAGCATGTTTTCACACAGGCCATTATTTTACATAAATGTGGGTTAGGCTTTAAATCCACATTTTGGTACTCAAGTAGCTGTTCTTATTTTCCAAGGTGCTAAGTTCTCAACACTGAAGACGGTAGGAGCCGTTAGATATCTGATGCATTCAGATGTCACCCTATCTAGTACAACGTGTAATTATAACTTTTAGAATCTAACATTAAGCAGCCATTTTTTTTTTTTTAAAGTCTTGCTCACAGTATTTAAATTTGCTTAAAAATACAATCTGACTTCCTGAACTGTTGCTTAGAAAACATTTGTTGATGAAACAAATCCAGGCAAGTTCTACCATAATTAATTCATTTTGTCCACATGAATGGCAAATGAAAGAAGCTATATCCCTTCCTCCGCTTCTCATGTAGTCAAGTTGAGTTTACAGATTTTGTATTGCTAATACATAATGGGAAAGAATAAATTGTGCATCACACTTTGATAATAATGGATCTACATAATAAAAAAATCTAGCAACAGAGTTATGACATAAATATAAAAAGATGGCAGATTTTCTATTCTCCTACTAATGGCTTCTGATTTGTTCAAAACCATTTTACTTTTACCTGTTAATACAGATATTACCGTGCAACTATCCAAGTGGTAGGCAGAAAGGGGGAGGAGGTGGAGAAGAGAAATGTTGAATGTACTCAGTACTAAAGAGGGATATTATGAAGGAAGGGAATTATAATATACTCAATGGTATCTACAGGAAATCTACCTTTGGCTACAATATAAAATTGCCACAGTTGGAAGTCTGATAGGTCACCAGATTATATGTACCTATATAAAGCATAACATGGTGCCTTCCACTCATATAATAAATTCAAGGTAGAGTTTTTTAAACATATTATTCAATATGAAGTTCCATCTAGTGGAATTCAGATTTAAGCCTCACAAAATAATTTAATTTAAAAGCGGAGTTATCAGCATTGAACAGAAAAGGCATGAATCAGAGGTTCTAGGAAGTAAGCTGGGTATCAATTTCTCTCCCAAGATCACCAATTTTTTTTTGCATTTTTATATGGAATAATTTGTGGTGCTGAAGACAAACATAATGTTTAAGCAAATAAAAGGTGAAGTAGATCTAACCATAATGAAACCCACAGCACACACAAATTTCTTTCAGAAACTAATGTACAGAAAGTTTGGGCACAGTATGATTAAATATGGTAGATTCTTTGAAGCCAAAAAGACATGACATTGCTGACAGTGGAAACTACAACTCTTGATATGAATGAAATCAATGACTGGTATGGGGGAACAAAACCACTAAAATATCACTGTAAGAAAGTATAAATCTCACAGTAATAAAGAAATTTAGCATTCTTTATATACAGAAAATATGTTGTATAAACCAAACAGATAAATAAGCTTCATTTTAAAGTTACAAAAATATATGGACACAAAAAAACCCTTCCATTACACAGATTAGATGCAAATATTCTTAGAAAGATTAGTATGTTTATGAACTTCTGTTTAGGGTAATCCTCATGCCTGGAATTCAGCTGGCTGAAAGATGTTCTTCTATGCTGTCCACCATATTTGCAGATCATTTCTTCATTCTTTTTGTTCAGCTACATCCCCGCTCCCTCACCGCAATCCTTAATTCTCTGAGTGAAGCCTTCACAGCGCTCTTGAAAGTTTTGAGAGTCTTTCCCCACTCTACCCCCATTGTGAAGACTCACTTTAGGGTCACTTAAGCAGAAGTTAAACAGGACTTCGTCATAGCTGTCAATGTCTATCTAATACTTCATACTCCCCTGCTTGCTTTTCCCCATGGCAAGGGATATTCAAACACAAATGACACTGTACATTTTTGCACATGATCCATCTTGCTCTTTTTCAACAGCAAGTTATACGAGATGGCCTCCACCTCCTTGCTATCCTGAAGTGGTGGAGAACATTGTGTTTACCACCCCTCACATCTCCTCCTAGTCTAAGGAACAAGAGGCCAGGTTCGATTCTCACTCCTTTGTGCAGTAGCACAAAGCTCAATTGCAAAGGTGTTCCACTCTGGTTTTAAAAGGATATAAGAATTCTAGTATTTACTGACTGAATAATTTTAAAAAGCACAACCAAAACGTATTAGTAATTTTCTGACTTTAATATTGTAAGATATATGAATCTCTGCATTCCTG
>NW_005842867.1:84882-115454 GCF_000455745.1 Alligator sinensis
CTTTACTCTGAGTTGTCTGTATGGAATGTTCTTGCATAATTCCTTGACATGCAGTTTCTATCTTCTAAAGTAGCCCCCAACAACTTGAAACGTGCCCATTTTAAAAAGCAGCAAAAGTGGAGCACTAGTGTAGTATCGGAACATACCTCCCTGAAAACGCGTGGCTTTACAATCCTAAAGAAATCACCTCTCCCCATCTGTTGCTAAGTGAAAGCTCCACAGTTGGTGTACCCTATTGAAAGGTCAACTATACTGTTTATTCTCGAGTACAAAGTACTGTTAAAGCACAAAAGTAAACAAGCTGATAAAAGGAGATAAAGTTTTATTTCCTAACCTTCCAAATGCACTTTTTTTTAACCTTTCATAATAAGTAAGTATAGCAGGTAAAAACATTCAGACATCTGCATTTTCTATAAATAAATCAACAACGTTACTTTAAGATTTTACTTTTACTTTCTTCCATGAAGTCAATCTTCTCACTTGACAATAATCCTTTATTCTATACGCAGTGAGACAGCAAACTGCCAAATGTTTGAATAAATACCAGGGTTTGAGTGGAATACTTAAGTCAAAAGACTACTATCTTAATTTTATTATTTTATTTTACATTTTTTTTTTAAATTGTTAAAAAAAAATGCTACTACATTCAGTTGTAAGAGATAAGGAAACAAATCACCAAGATGTGACTATCTTGACAGAACAATAACATTTTTATTACTGTAACCCTATTCTTTTCTCAGCCCAGGACTTCCTTATAATTTTTTCCTTTCTGTACCTGTCCCATTAGTTTAGATTTTTTCTTTTTTTTTTAAATAGTGTCCATCTTGAGGCAATTTTATAGCATGATTTTCAGAGGGCAGATACATAGCACTTTCTAAAAACTGAATTTCTTCAAGGTCTTGTGTTGAACTTCCAACTTTAGGCATCCAAAAAAAAAAAAATCTAGTCATTTAAAAAAATTTTAGCCACTAAGTCCAATTGTTAATTATAGGGATGGTGTATTTCTATTTGTCCTGCCATACAAACAGATTTCCAGGCTCAATATACCAAATAAAATTATTCCATTTTTTTCAAGTTCTTACTTAGAAGCTCCCACAGTCCAAGTGAATAAACAGTCTATAAATTCAATGGTAATGTTTTTATTGAAGCAGGAGACAGCTTTTTAAATGAACATGTGGTATGTATCCTATACTGGCAGAGATAAGCAAGTCATGTGAAAGGTACTCATTCTTCAGGCAGCTCTAGAAGACTAAATAATCTTTAAATTCTGGAAGTGCCCATATAATAAAAAAATTCAAATCTCAGAATGTCTACAGCTGACTTGTTTACAAGTCTTTTCTCTCGAAGTAAGATTGTGTAACAATAATAGAAGCTCAGGTACAATAAAGTATCTCAAACTTTGCATTGAGTAGAGTTGGGTGGAGATTTTACTTTATAAAATGACCAATTCCACAGACAAAAAATAAATAAAAAAATAAAAAAAAATACACACACACCCACCCACCCACCCGGTGTTCATATTTTTTAAATTTATTTTTAAAAAGAGCAACACTCCTTCAGTGGATGTGTATAATTTCCTTTATGCACATACAATTCAAGCCTAGAACGCAGCTCATATCATGACTAAGCATCTGTATGCCATAAAAGATAATTTAATTAAGCAAGTCAATTTGCTAATCTCAGACTGTATATAATTTACTGGACCCAGCTAATGTCTTCCCACCCCAAATTTAAAAATCTGGAAGTAGATTAATTCCATTTTCTGTTTCCTCATGATGTAAGCCTTATTGGTAGAAGTTTAAATGCCTGTTCAATGCCAAACCATGGCATGAAAAAGCCAGTATTTGCCTAGGCATAACCAGGACAGAATTTTCAGTGGTTTATTTTGACTGATTTTGTTTCCCATCGGTTGAAGGTAAACAGCAAGACAGATTAAAAAAAAAATTGAGTTTAAAAAACTTTTTTTTTAAGTGATTAAACTGGGATAAATTTGAAAAATATATAAAAGGGAACTTACCCAGAAGTGGCATAGGTTGGCTGACAGGAGCAGGCATAGGTTGGCTGACAGGAGCAGGTACATTAGTCGGTGCTACTGGTGGAGGAACAGTTGCATACATTTTGGAACTGTCACTAGTTTCAGAATTTCCTCTAGATCCAGAAACCACTGTTGGAATAGGATTTCCAACAGATGCATCCTTTGTAGTGTCTTCACTTACACCAGTCGCAGTAGCTAAGGAACAAATTACATTAGTGTAAAGAAGTTAATATTATTTTTCCTGCATGCATACAATTTTCTCTCTCTAGTTACCTTTCTCAGCTTACAAACACTTACAGTTTGGGATGTTTACAGGCGGAGTGTGAGGAACAGATACAGGAACAGAAACTGGAGGGGTTATAGGTGGTGGTGGCCCAGGAGGAAGAAAACCTATACAAAAACCAGGAAGGGATCAAGTTTAACACTACATCATACTTTTACATTATGTGTTAATTCTGTAGTTTCACTCAGACACTTTTAATGATTACTGGATTAAACTAAAGTATATTTTCTGGAGCCTTCTATATACCTGGTGGCAAATGCATTGGGTTGAATCCAGGTCGTAAAAATGGAGGTGGTGGTGGGGGAGGAACCCCAGGGGCAAATCCAGGAGGTGGGATTCCCATTGGAGCAGTGAAAGCAGGTGGCTGGAGCGCACCAACTACAGGAGGGCCGGATGGGTGTGGCGGAACCTATGAAGAAAGGTAAGAATTACCCTCAAAATTAAAAATGTCCATATATAAAAATGACCATATCGCATTTAAACAAGGAAAACATCTGTGGTTAATGAACTGAACTGACTGTTTCTGGCTATCATGCGATTCAAGTTTTTATTAATCTATCACAACTTTCATATCCAGTTTTCATTTAAACATTATAAATACAAAACAAACAAGCAAGCTTTCCTGCATTTTTCTCAGCTTTAAACAAACAGAACTGAACTAAACTGAAGTGAAGAAAGTGTTCTTTCTGTAACTGCCGAAAAGACTACTTCCAGGTAACTTACCAGTAAGTTCCCCCAGTTCAGAAGTTTAACTTTGTTTATAAAACTTGAGCAACAGTCACTGTTCTGCTTAATGTTTAAATCAACTGAATAGATAAATCAGTTTCAACTTCTAGGGGTGTACAATGGATCCATATCGGCCCCCAAAATCTCTAATTTCCAATAAGGCCACCTCCAGCTGTTAAGTCTGGTGTGGTGGAAGAAGGGAAGGGGCATGAAGAGGGCAGATCAATGCCCCCCGCAGTGAGGGAGAGGGCAGGGGTAGGCAGGTGGCGCGGCATGTACCTCCCGGATCTGCGTGGGGATCTTCTCAGCAGGGGCTGGGCTCAGAGCAGGTGCCAGTGGTGCTGGGAGAATGCTGTATCCACCCCAAATTTCACTGTTGCTCCACTCCCAGCGCTGCCACCACCAACCAGCTGGTGCAGCCCCGGCTCAATGCCCCGCCCTCCACCCACGCACTGGGAAGAGCTGGGGCTGCGCTGGGAGTGGAGCAGCAGCAAAATCTGGGGTGGATACAGCATCCTCCAGGCCTCATCAGCACCTGTTCCAAGTCCAGCCCCTGACAGAAGAGCCCCACGCAACCTGCCCCACCCTGATCCTTTGAACAGAAAGTCCTTTTTTTTTTTTGGTTCGTTTCACACAACTGAAATAAACAGAAAAATGAAACAGAATACAGATGGGCGTGATTTTACTCAAACACGGGAACAAAAAAGACCAGTTAAATTACATCTGAGTGAACTATGAGCATATATTATATATATATATGGCACCATCTTAGGAAGGAAAGCTTTTCCTTTTGTATATTCAGTCACATCAGCCCATTTGAGTAGTACAAGTAGATAACAGGATTACTATTATTCCTAAAAGCAATACAGTTACTGTAGCCAAAGAGCTGAACTACAGTACTTAGGCATAAAAACTGTTTTATTAAATTCAAACTATAGGACCATTTAAAGCTGTGACGCGCCATCTAAAACAACTAGGCAGACTATGCTTTACCGACCAGACTGGGCTGGGAACCACCCAACACTGTGAATGTGAAACTTGAAAAAGAGAAGACCAGCTCAAGCCCCAAGTCCTAGGCTGAGGTTGCATGGTTTACCAGAAATAAAAGCTGGTATTTTTTGTCATAGATTTTTGCCATCTCCAAGTCTGCCAAAAAAAAAAAAAAAATGTGCAAAAAAATGTTGCTAGTAGATGACATTAGCTGGTATTTTGCTGCCATAAAATGAACATACTTGACACAGAGAGCTCCATTATTTATGTCAATAGAACTGTTTTCTGAATAACCTTTTTTAAAAGGCAACATAGGTTTCTTTGAGAATATACTTGCACTGAATTACATGAACTACATGACCCAACTTAGTTTTTGTTACAAAACATTATAAAACTTAACCTTTATTTACATTTCCTTGCTGTAATGGTTATATTCCTAAATCCTAAGACAAAAATTTCCCCTTTTTAATAAATCAATCACTCAGTTATGTGAGTTATCCATGTCTTGCTAATGTAGACAGACCTTTACTTGGTGTATTTACTAGGGCTGTGTGAAGCTTCAGTCACTGATTCGATTTGGAGGAGATTCAGCCTGATTTGGCAGCCGAATCTTCAAATCCAAACTGAATCAGGAGACCCATTAATCTCTCCGAATTGAATCAGAAGCCTCTGAATCAATTTGGAGAGATTCCACAATTCCGCCATAGACACAGCTTTATATGTTTTTTCTACATACCTCAAGGTACCAGGTGCAGCTTGTGAACACTGAGATGGTGGAGTGGATGGAGCGTCCCACAGGAGCGCCGGCGGGGGGGGGACACGACGTGCATGTCAGCAGACCCAGAAGTGGACCACAAGTATTTCCAATCCAATTCCAGGTCTACCGCTAAGCACGCGGAGGACCCCACCCTACTCCTGTGAGACGCTCCATCTACACCACCATCTCAGTGTTCATGAGCTGCGCCTGGTACCTCGAGGTATATAGAACACCCCCCCCAAACCTGTGTTTATGGCCGAAATCGCCGATTCTCCAAATCAGAATTGAATCTTCAGCTTCAGATTCAAATCCAGCCAAATTGAAAATCGGGACAGTGATCTGAATCAGTGAACTGAATCACTGTCCCCTGATTTGGGCTGAATCCGAATCGAATATGACCCGCTTTGTACATCCCTAGTATTTACCTTTCAATCAACATGTTATTTATAATAATTGTTGTGGTTTTACATTTGAATAATGTGCCGTACCTAAAAATTCAATACAAGGAACCCACACATCAACATACAGTTTTTTTCCCCACCCACTTATTTAATTTTATTTTAATGTATTAATTTTCTATTGCCTCTACACATGGACAAGAAGAGAAACAGATGTGAATCGTATCAACGAGGAACTGGAGAGTATTTCCTTCCCTAATTTTAAAATGCAAGCCATACAACTTTCAGCACATACATCACTGAAAGTTAAACTTCTTTTAAGATTTAAAAGATCCCCAACAGATGTGTCAGAAAACTGCATGCAGTTGTGAACCATTACTGGACTTCTGAACTACCCCCTCCAAGTAAGAAATGAAACACAGTAGAGAATCCACATGAAAGTACTGATTATAGCTTTTGACCTTTTGGGAACACATTCGGACAAAAAATGCTGGATTTCGATGTCCTAGAACAGGGGAGGCAAACTTACCTGGCCCCATGGGCTGGATGAGGTCGGCTAGGCTGGTCTGAGGGCCAATGTTAAAGCCACATACAGTCCCCATGGTTCTAGGTCCAACCTGCACACTGCCTGGAGCACACGCCAACTCTACTTTGCCACGTGCACTGCACACAACATGCAGTCTGGACCTGGAGCTGCATATGGCACAGGAAGTCCAGGGCAATCTGCATGCAGCGCCCCACTGAACTGGCCAGTCCAGATCAAGCCGTAGGACATCCATATGCACCAAAGCCAGTGTGCAGTGCCAGTCTGGCGGGGTACCAGATGCTACGCTGGACCCCCTGTGCCGTGTGCAACACCAGATCCATCCCATGTGCAAAGCAAGCCCCGGAGTGGAGTCAGTGTGTGCTGCATGCAGTGTATAGGCTAGACTGTGCATGCTGCTGGACTGGCTTTGCACAGTAGCTCTGGCATGGCCCAATCCAGACCAAAGCATGGGGCTGGGGCCAGTGCTTACCCTATCTGGTACGTGGGGTTGGTCCAGAGACCCACAGGCCAGATCATAAGGGTCCACGGCCATAAGTTTGATGCCCTTGCTTAGTTTCTCCAACTATGGTAAGACGTTCACAGGATAACAAGTTTTTAAATACCACTATTATACACAATTGCTAGCTACGGACTACAAAAACTCTTTCCACTTTAAAGCCTGACATTTGAAAATAGTATAGTTTTATAGTTTCTAGGGTTGGAAGGGACCTGGGCAGATCATCTAGTCCGACCCCCTGCCATGGCAGGAAAGAGTACTGGGGGTCAAACGACCCCAGCAAGATGGTCATCTAACCTCCTCTTAAAAACCCCCAGGGTGGGAGCCTGCACCACCTCACTTGGAAGCTGGTTCCAGACCCTAGCCGCCCTGACCATGAAGTAGCGCCTCCTGATGTCCAACTTAAACCTTCCCTCCGCCAGCATGCGTTTCATTATCCTATTAGATTAAGAGAGGACCTAAAGCAACCTAAACAACTTTGTACAGAAAACCCCACACAGATTTATCCATTTTTTGAATATTTAAACCAATTCCATTTTTTTAAATGGAGGCAGGGTTCCAATATTGCCTGTTCCCGAGTCTGCCTGCCATTTTGTGGTCTACTGATCACATTTCCTAAGTTAAAAAAAAAAAGCATTCTTTTGTCCTCTTACTTTAAGAAAAACCCAAAGTAGGGAACACTTGGAAGTTTTACAAATGCAACTAGCAATACACAGATGACTGCCAAATAAGCAAAGTAAAGGTGAAAGAAAATTACTTCTTCCTCATCACTTTTTTTTTTTTTTTTTTTTTTAACACTTATCTTAGGCATCACAACTGCCAGTATTGGTATACATTTCAGACTGATGTCATTTAAGTCACTGTCTCCTTAACTAAGGGGAACACTATCAATGTAAACTATACAAGCATTATTGTGTACCAAAACTAGAGTTCAGAAATTTGAATGACTTAAAGACTACTCACTGAGATGTACAAAAGTATTCCAGTTATGTTCAGATTTTAGAAGTACTGTATCTTATTTAAGTTAATAAGTTGGTTTATAAACAGTACATTGAACAAGCCAAGGCAGTCTGTGATAAACTAAGACTGAAAGATCATGACCTCTCTAGTTAAGAAAAACCTTGCGATAATTTTCACTGAAACAAAGCTTACGTAAAACAGGTAATATGCCTCAAGGAAAGATTTCCTAGGCATACTTAAAGCATCATCTTCTTTTATGATCTTAGTATAAGTTTGGGGTGGGGGTGAGCACAGTTTAGGGATGAGATGAGCATCCAACAGTAGCAAAAGAACAAGATAAGGACTATTTAGAAAAGCTGGATGTGTACAAGTCAATGAGGCTGGATAGGATGCACCCAAAGGTGCTGAGGGAGTTAGCTGACATGACTGAAAAGCCACGGGCCATCATCATGATGATTGAGAGAGGTCCCAGACTATTGGAAAAGGGCAAATATAGTGGGGCCAGCTTTAAGAAAGGGAAGGAGGTGGATCTGGGGAACTACAGACAGGTCAGCTTCACCTCAGCCCCTGGAAAAATCATGCAGCAGGTCCTCAAGGAACCCATCTCTAAGCACTTGGAGGAAAAGAAGGCGATTAGAAATAGTCAGCATGGATTCACTAAGGGAAACTCATGCCTGACCAACCTGATTGCTTCTATGAGATGACTGGCTCTGTGGATGCGGGGAGACCAATTGATGTGGTATACCTTGACTTTAGCAAGGCTTCTGATATGGTCTCCCACAACATCTCGCAAACAAGCTAAGGCAGTATGGGTTGGAAAAATGGGCTGTAAGGTGAATACAAAGCTGGATGGACCACTGGGCTCAAAGGGTAGTAGTCAATGGCTCAATGTCTAGTTGGCAGCCAGTATCAAGTGGAGTGCCCTGGGGGTCAGTCCTGGGGCTGGTTTTGTTCAATGTCTTCATCAATGACCTAAAAGATGGCACAGAGTGCACCCTCAGCAAGTTTACATCAAGATGACACCAAGTAATAGATACACTAGGAGGGTAGGGATAGGATTCAAAGAGACCTCAATAAATTGGAGGTTTGACCCAAAAGAAATTTCATGAGGCTCAGTAAGGACAAGTGCAAAGTCCTGCACTTAGGACAGAACAATCCCATGTACCGCTGCAGGGTGTGAACCAACTGGCTAAGCAGCAGCTCCGCAGAAAAGGATGTGGGGGTTATATAGTGGACAATAAACTAAATATGAGCCAACACTTTAACCTTGTTGTGAAGACTGAACGGCATACTGGGCTGCATTAGTAAGAGCACTGCCAGATTGAGGGAAGTGATTATTCCCTTCTATTCAGCACTGGTGAGGTCACATCTGGTGTACTGTATTCAGTTTTGGGCCCCCCACTACAGAAAGGATGTGGACAAATTGGGGACAGTCCAGCAGAGGGTAACCAAAATAGCAAGGGTGCTGAGGGACATGGCTTATGAGGAGAAGCTGAGGGAGCTAGACTTAATGAGTCTGGAGAAGAGAAAACTGAAGGGGGATTTAATAGCAGCTTTCAACTACCTGAAAGGTGGTTCAAAAGAGGATGGAGCTAGACTGATCTGTGGCAGCAGATGATAGAACAAGGACAATGCTCTCAAGTTGCAGCAACAGAAAGTTTAGATTGGATATTAGGAAGAACTCTCTCACTAGCAGGGTAGTAAAACAATGGAACAGGTTACCCAGAGAAGTTGCAGACTCTCCATCCTTGGAGTTTAAGACCAGGGTAAGACAAAGCCTTGTCTGGGATCATCTTGTTGGGGATGCTTTGGGCAGCGGGTTGAACTAGATGACTTCCTGAGGTTCCTTCCAACCCTAATTTTCTATGATTCTTTGATAAAACTTAATACAACATCCAAGTAATTTTGGTACATTCAGTCACTGTCCAATGCCACATTTTGAATTCAGTATCTACAGATGTAAGCACTAATAAAGTCCTTAGTACAGCCACATTATCAATATAGTATTCACTCTCACTTCCTGCAGCTTCTATGGTCTTTTACGTTTTTTGTTAATTTGACTTGGCTTAGCTGCTGAAATCAGACCACCTGCTTTCTCTTGACTGGACCCAGAGGTCTGAGACTAGATAAGATGCATTTTTTCCAACATAAGAAAGTTAAAGCTTTATCATCAATTAGTTGTCCGACTTGAATGGTCTTTCCTCTGCCTTCATGTCACACAAACAGCCTACACTCCTAATCAGAAAAGGCACATCAGGATACAAAATAAAGAAAATTATTTATAATGCCATGCAGAACTTCTCCCCTCTAACTCATGAATGAATATGCTGAACTTTGATTTTAAGTAGCCTTCTAGTTACAGATGTCCAGCCACGAAGGGAAAAAAAAAA
Organism: Alligator sinensis; assembly: GCF_000455745.1. Classification (NCBI taxonomy): domain Eukaryota; kingdom Metazoa; phylum Chordata; order Crocodylia; family Alligatoridae; genus Alligator; species Alligator sinensis. The sequence goes on from NW_005842867.1 coordinate 94,465, forward strand.
CAACAAAATCTCACCTGTGGAGGAGGCACGGTTATTGGTGCAGGCATGGGAACAGGAATTGGAACAGGTAAAGCTTTAGGTATTGGTGACACTGGCTCAGTATGTGTGGTTTCTGCACCTCCATTTTGAGCAACTTCATTCTCAGATTTCTTGGGAATTCCTTTCCACTCTGAAAGAAATGAATAGACACTGTTTCAGCTGAATTACTACAAACCATACTCACCGTCAAACATCATTAACTAGAGCCACTGTGAATTACTTTTGAAAGTTTAAATTTTGCCACAAATTGGTGATTTGTTCAAACTGATGTTATACAGCATTTCATATTTAGATGGAAAGTTATGCTTTTTTGCCTCAAACTAATGAAAATAATGCCAGTTTTAGAGTGGAGTTGTTTGGAACAAGTTCTAGTCAAGAAATGTAGTTATTCCAGGGCAAAGGAAAGTAGTTTTCGCTCTATGATAATCATTATGTTAGGGGTAATGATCTGTATAAGTCCACACTCCTGGGCAAATAAAAAGAAGGAGCCAGTCTGGCAGCATGCAATAGAACAGCAATATTAGTTACAGCCCCCCCAATGCAATTTAAAATGAAAACGTATTTTGGAGGCTCTATTGACCATTAATGTTTTCCATGAAAGGAGACAAGGGGAAACCAAAGGAGATGACCAGCAAGACAAACCTGAGGAATGGAGAAAAGCAAGGTATCAATTAAGGAGAAAAGCAGGAAGAAAAAGAAAACAAGAGGTCAGGAAAAAAAACTCTACAAGGATAAACCCAGGCATTCATATATTCACTATTTGTTTTTGTGTATCCATAATGGCTAACTGGACCAAACAATGTTTAACAGCAGTGGATCAACAATGCTAGTTCACCACACACAATGGCAGAACGTTAAAAAAAATCCTAATGTCCTAATTACTAGCTCACAAACCAAGAAAGTAACCTTCAAATTTAAAATGTCTTGTATTTAAATACAAGAAATGTAAAACTCTAGAACTATTGGTTCAGAGAAGATACCTTTAAGACCAACTAAGAAATTGCCAAAAAAAATTTTTAAGTGTGTTTTTAATACAACATACTTGTGCTAATAATGCTGTAATAATTAGTTTGAAAGCCGTAATAATTAAGCAAGCTTAATTAAGCAACTGTGTGTGCAACTGACCTCATGTGGCTTACCGCAAATGATCATTTTCTTATTATATGTAAAACAAATGTGTATTTATAGTGCACATTTATAGAAATATATGGGTACAGCTTAGTTGAAATCAAATACAAAAATATCACCAAAATAATGTTAAAACTAATATGGAAGCCATAATAGAGACATTTATGAAAACATACCATTCGCAGGTCTACTGAGAAGTATAAACCCAAGAATTTATCTGAAGAGTTTTAAAATCAAGTTATATTTTACCTGGACTAAGCGTTTCATTATCCAACATTCCTCCTTCACAGAAACTTTCAAGATCTTCAGGCTTAACTTTGTCCCAGGGAATATAGGTAACACCTAATTCTACATCCCAATACTGTTTATAATCTGGTTTAATTCCTTTATTTAAAGCCCATGCGATCTTAAAGAAAAAGAAATGGATAGTTAATGAGTAGTTTGTGTTTTAAGTTTGCTCAGGACTAACTCCTCTCTAAGTTGAGTAGCATTCAGCATCACAATACAAGTTTGATATCATGAATCAAAAGATACCACAGACAACTGAAACCTAATTAAAAGTTTAGACAAATCATAATCACTTAAGAATACAGTTATCTGAAGTGGAATTAAACCAGGACTTCAGATCTAATTCTTATATAGATTTGGCAAAAGATGCTCCCACAACCTACTACTTGCCTTAGAGTTTTGAAAGGCTTATGTACAACAGTGTAAAACCCCCTAAAAGCAAAGAAAGAGCATTAAATATTTGTAAGTATTACCTGAACTAGATACTTACTGACCAGCAGAAGCTGCATAGTAATTTGCTCTAATCGTGAGTAAATTTGCTACCTGTAAATACACACAGCAAATTTACTCACAATTACTTACTATACCATACGGCACATGCAGATAGCCAACCAGGAGTAAACTTGCTCCCAGTCAGCAGTGGCCAGGAGATTGCTCCTTGCCCGCAGGAGCTGCCTGCTGCTAAGGTACTAGAGTCCAGGCAGGGACAATGTCCTTGTGCTCCAGCAGCAGGGAGTTCCCAGGCCCCGCTCCCAGATTGTGATTGCCATCCAGTTGAGAGCTTGCTGTCAGCTGCCCCACCGACACATTGGGGCAGGGGGCTGAGATTGGAGCCTGATTGGGCTCCCCTGCAGGTTTAAGTGCCTTGGGGCCCCAATCAGGGAGCCAGGGCCAGGTGCACCCTGCTGCCGAGGAAGGGGGATATTGTTCCCGCTCAGGATCCGGTGGCAGAGCCCTCCCCAGCAACAGGCAGCCCCTCCCCAAAGGCAGGGAACACTCTCTCAGCCCCCACCAGGAGACAGCTGTCCCCCAACCAATGTTCCCCACCAGCCCCTGGGCTAGCAAGGAGCTCCCCCTAGCTGCTGCAGAGGGCCAGGAGCAGACTATTGCCAAGAGCAGATCTGCTCCCGCATCCCTGCACATTTAGACACATGCCTGGGGTGGGTTTACTCTAGCATAATTTACTCTAAAGTAAACCCACCCTGCAGCATTTGCACATGTAGGCATACCCTGAGAAGTTAGCTTGATAACTAGTTAACAAAAATCAGACCTTCAATTGTCTCTCTCTAGGAAACAGCCCTGTTAAGATGATCAAAAGGAAGAATGTAACTTTATTTAGTCCTGTGTTCTCTACAGGTTTCCCATTCAACAAAATTCAATCTTCTTGGGTTTTTTTTCTTGTAAACTTTTTTTTTTTTTTTTTTTTTTTTTTTTTAAGTATACACACAGTCTATTTTAACTATTATAAAGAGAGTTTCAAAAAGGCATCCTTTTTGTCAATGTGAGAGAAATCCTTAAAAGGGAATGGGTCCAAATTCATTGTTCAGCTGAAGTTTACTCTCCAACAACCAAAATAATTATGTCATTCGTCTAAAAGATACCCAATACAGTATTTGACAGTTTAACAGCTAAAATATAAAATAAAGATTGTAAATTTTAGAACTGAATCAATTTCAAAATTCTTTTCGAAAGTGATACCTTTATAGATTTCTGATTGACTTTGAAGTTGCCTCGGCTCAATTTTTGTAGGGCACGATAAGCATCTTGTCTGTGAACCATTACAATATAGGCACATCCTCTAGGTGGTATCATCTGTCACAATCACAAACATAACATTACTTAAGCTTCTGCACTGACAGAACAAAAGCAAGCGATAGCACACATTTCATCTGTTGCATGCTTCAACATCAGCCTTACATTACAAGAAGTACTATGGGTGAATAAGAGGGCATAAGCAAGCTAATGCACAATAGTACCCTTTTATTAAAGTAAGTGTGTTTACATTTCACATGAAGAAAGGATGCCGACTGTTAAAGGAAGCTTGCCACTAATACATGAACACTTTTTGCCTCGGTCTTCCCAAAACTTAATTCCCAACTAATCTCCATTTTCACTTTCCTTTGCGTAACAATTTCCAATATATTTGAAGAAGAAATGTTCTTCTAAATTTGATAAATTTCAATGGACAGAAGAAAACAGGTGCCATGTGTTATGGATTTTTTAAAAGTTATTTATTTTTAAAGAAAAAGTTTACTACTACTGTAAACACCATTTCCATTTAAAAAAAATTCAATGCAGCAACGTTGTCATGGATCCTGCCATATGCTTAAACACAGTAGGAAGGAAAACACAGCAGTAGGGTGTTCACACAAAAATTTCTACAATCAAGGGTCTAAATATCACTAATATGGAAGCAGGCAAATGGAGGACAGAATCTGTCTGACGCATATTATGCGCCTCCTTAGCCCATTAGCCAAAGCAAATGAAACAGAGGTAACTAGCCTGGGGTTAAGCCCAAAAGTAATGTTGCTCTTAGAACACAAACACAGCTTTCCCTCGCTTTACGCGGGTTCTGTGCATGTGATTTCACTCTTATGCGGTGACCCTTTTTATACCAAAAATTCATTATATGCAAGGTAAATTCACTCTTATGCAGGAGTGATGCGCACCAAAATATAGTCTCCTGTGTGGAACTGTGCTCCTCGCTTGTGGTCTGTGATGCATGTTTCTATAGGTGCCATCCCCATTATGGCTTCTAAGTGTCCCGCTAGCTTATCTCCTAGCCCTCTCCCCAGTCCATCAATGAAGCACAAGAGAACTTCACTAACACTGGAGACAAAACTGGAGATTTTGAACTGTGCAGAAGCTGGTGAGGGGTCAGAAATGTGGTAGAAATGGGTCTGGGGATCAGTACAGTCAAGTCTTAGAATGCATCCCTATTTGTTACATTGTAAAGTGGGTTCCCTTTATGCAAATTTAAGTTATGCGCCATTTTCCAGGAATGCACATACAGCATAAAGTGAGGGAAACCTGTACACGTTGTGGCAAGTGCTTTGTATTTTCCATAGAACTGTTTTACTTAATTAGAAAGTGATGTAAATAAGAGAAAGAGGCAAATACCGACCTTGCTATTGAATACTAAAAATAACATTTTAAATAAATGGGTGGAAAAAGTCTCTCTGCAACTAAAACATAAGACATCTGCTTGGGTTTTCTTGCTATTTATACTCACGTTTATAGATTCAATTGGGCCAAACTCCTCCAAAAGACTTCCAACATCTTGTTGAGTTGTTCTTTTGTCCAGTTGTCCTACCCAAAGTGTAGTACTACAAACTAGAATTAAAAAAAAAAAATTTTTTAATTAGAATTTTAAAAGTTTGACATGTTACTTACTACTAGTACTTTTAATGCAACCCTTGCGGTAGAAAGCTCATTAAAGATTAACGAAAGATTTTTGCTCCTCCTGAAGAGGATACAAAACAACATCAATCTTTCAGAACTATCTAAAAGCTATTTCCTTTTTTCCTTCCTTCAGGAGATGAACTCAGGGTTTCACTTGTGCCCTTTACAGTAGTCAGTATTTTAACCACTGTTAGAATACATATACAGACTTCAAATTTCCCAATACTTATCTGGGATTTTTGACATTCATGAACTTTGCAATTTAACATAACAAGGAAAACAATCCCCTTACACTCTTAACAGCACAGACCTATGGATCTGCCTGATGTGATGGATAAACACTAAAGCAACAATGATGCTATTGCTATAGATTTCCATTGCAGTCCAGTGCAGCAGGCTGCAAAGGAAGAGACAGTAAGTATGGAAGAAGCTGGTACCTAACTTAGTTGTGGTACCAGGCACAACATTAGAATGGTCTTGCCTGTAGCCAGGACAATCCAGTAAAAGTGAATGACTTTTTTTTTCTTTCTCTGTGATATTCCTGATACTGTTCCCTTCTATGCTTCAAAGATGAAGATGTATGTTGAGTATATTAGGTCAGAGAGAAGCAGGCAAGAAACATACGCAAGGTTTTTATAACTCAAGTCATTTTTTAGATTGAAAATACTTCAATATACCAGCTCCCACAGCCACCTTTCATAGGTCCTTAGCTTCTGTTTTCCCTTCTCCTTTGACAGGTCCCAAGCAGTCAGCCCCAGATGTCTCAGATCTCAGTGGCAGTTAAAATGACAAATGAATTAATCAGGCAAGGTGTTGGCAAATCAGTATCTAAATCTCTGTTGAGGTGCTTGGCAAGATTAGTTATCCTTCTGATAGTGGCACCGAGTCACCCAAAAGTCTCCGCTGTTCAAAAAATCCTTTAGCTGTTGCCAGGTACATGTCAAAGAAAGGGTCTTGTCCTGGACTAGCATTATAATCACGGTTTTATTTTGTCTGACTCTAGGAATTCCTTCACATGCTCAAGGAGGACTTAGAAAAAAACCTTCCTATAATTCATCTAGAAATGTAGACAGAATCAAGGTCACAAGAGTGCAGCATTGTTGGTTCCCACATTCCCTTCACAAATATCTCATTCAGATTCAGACCTACTGAACAGAAAAACAGAAGCAGTCTGCTCAACCAAAAGAGGCAAAGACTATGAGAGAATATCATATGACTAGAGAGAAGCAGATGAATCCCAAGGCACAGAAATACTCCAATAAGATGAATTATCCAAGTACAAAAGGATCTGGAAAACAGAATGCAATACACTAACTCCAAGTTAGCCTCAGAATAAGCTAAACTATCCTGTTATGGTTTAGGAGACTTTATCCAGATGGGCCTCAAAAATTCCCATGGCAAAAGGCACCAAGGTAAGTCCAGACAATCCTTAGCACAAGAAGGAGTGGACTTAACCTTTCATTTGAATCAAAGAAAGGATTTCTAATGGCCTTCAAGGTGGGGGAATCATGCAGCAGTGCAGGAGAGGTAAATCCCAGCTTCTCCCTAGGAAAGCCAGTCTTGATCTGAGGCATTGCAGAAGCCAGGAGAGACAGACACACCTGTAAACTAGAGAAGACATAACTGCAGTCCCTGGTGCATACTACCCTACATCCCACTCTGATCCTCAAGTCTGATATTTCTGCCTTCAGAATTCTGTTTTTCATTTGAAGACAGATCCCAACCAATCTAAAAGCCTAGGCCTACCTACCTGTGCAGATAAACTGGGTAATGGTCCATCATTAATGCCAAAATGAGACATCAGCAGACTGCCTATGTCCTTAGACCAACACTGCTACAACCAACACCCCTGAAAAACGGGACATCAACTTTTGTCAAGCTAAGCAGGACTGTCCCTCAGCACTAAGGAGTCAGCATGAGCTGAAATTTTCCAGCACTGAGGATCCCTGGCATGAGCATTTCCTGAAACATATCCGACACATTTTGCATTGATATCAAATTTCATATAGGTCTTCCATTATGAATCTTGACTACAGTGCTAACTTAGACACAGATTCCCTTCTCACAGAATTAAGATAATGACATAAACGCTGCAACAGTTTACAGGTTATTTATAATCTTGCACAGATCCAAGACCCTTTATCTTGACCAAGTCAAAGAGCTTGAATTTCTTGGGTTTCCTTAACCAGGAAACCTGAAGCAAGTGTTTATTGGCCGTCTTTCTGGGTTCACTGAGTGGAAGATCAACAGAAGCACTAGATGGAAAATAACCCTCAAGGTAGGAGACAGACATATCAAGGACATGACTGGAATCAGGCAAGACACGAGCCGTTTAAAAAATGCCATCCTCAACAAACTTAAGTCAACTACCCAACCTATGGAGGCAAAAAAAACAAACAGTGGAGAACTGGAAAATACAAACCCTTACACTACTTACAAGTTATATTAGGCGTTTGAGAAAAAAAGCTTACATTTCCTCAAAATGAAGAATGAATGCCTAATTCTGAGGATTGTACATCTACACATGACCACAGTCAGAATGAACAGAGCAGATGAGGCAGCACTTCCTAACTAACCTCATCTGTCCACATTAAGTGTGCATTCAGAGGATGCTTGTGCATTAAGGAATACAAAAAAACCACAGGTTACTGATGCATTAAGCATTTTCCCTGTTCACTGAACATCTTTTCTTGGGAGGGCATAGATTAGTGGGCACATTTCCTTATGTTACTTTAAACTAGTCCAGAAAGGGTAAAATAGTAGCCCCATTCTTTGTCACGCTGAGCAGAAGCTGCATGGAACGGGCTTTATTAAATGCAAAGAACTCGGGTCCACAGATAATGCCCCAAAGCAGTTCTTCAACTATCATACACTTTATCTCATTAGATTTTAGGGGCATTTTTACATGTGCTCCAGGGGTGGGTACTTTAATTACAGTGACTCTGAGATCCAAGATCTGAGCCTTAATTAAAGCATCTGGAGCATCTTGTGTATCAGTGTCTCTGCACTTCTAAATGGCGGTAGGGGTGCTTTACCTAAAGCTCGAATGAGTTTTAAAGTACCCCTGCTGTCATTTAGAAGCATGGGAATGCTGATAAACAAGACATGGAGGCTGGCTGGAGCACAGTAATTACCATGCTCCGGCAGAGTGTGTTAATCGAGTCTGCTCCGATGTGCTGTAATTACAGTGCATTGGAGAAGCCTCCTGGCTCATGTACAGGCACCCTAGAAGCTTAGTTCCACATCTGAATTTTTAGCTGTTTTATTAGTTGCAATATTTTTCTGAAAGTGCACTCAAAACTAGATCTGTAGAAAGCTTAAAAAAAAAAAAGTCCTGACATTTTGCACAAAATGAACCTGTGAACAGAAAGACTGAGAATCTGAGAAGCAGTATAAGAACAAATTTGCTATCTTTGTTACAGAAGTAAATTGAGTTGAGAGAACTCACCACTAACAGTTTCTGGCTTGATTTGAGGAAGGCCTTTTGACCTGCGTTCTCTCTCCCTCTCTCGTTCACGTCTCTCCTGAGATCGAGACTTAGGAGAGTGCCGGCGCCTATCCCGAGATCGGGAGCGAGAACGACGATGACGTGACCGTCGAGACCGAGATCCAGATCTTGATCGTCTTCTCTTGGGCGATCTAGTTTTAAACAAAAATATTTAAGCCACACTATTTGTTATACACCATCATGGGCCTACAGACAAAACACTCTAGAGCAGGGGTAGGCAACATTTTTTGGCCAGAGTGCCGAAAAAACGACAATGTCTACCCTGTAAGGTGCTGGAGTGCCAGCACACCACAAAAACAAAAAACTGGGGTGTAGTGGGTACATGGCAGGATGCACTGCATATTTAATACTATTAATAATCATTAGTGTTGCTTTTTTTTTTTTTTTTAACAGTAAAAATTAGAGAGAGAGTTGGCATCAGGCAGGAAGCGGGGGCTACTCCAGGGCTCTACTACTTGGGCCACAGCAGGGGGCCCAGCAGCACTGGAGGTGGGGCCCAGCCACCCTGCCCACAAAGGGACACTGCCTGGCTGGGGCAGGATGCCAGACACAGGGGGTTCCTGCTTGGTCTGTGTGTGTGCCGGGTACAGTGGGAGCGGGAGCTGCAGCCACAGGCTGTTCCCCAGGCTCTGGGAACAGCTGCCGCAGCCAGTGCTCAGGGCCAAGCCAGCCGGCAGCCTGCAGCACAGCGGCTCTGTGCAGTGCCTGCCCCAGCGCTGGCCCCTTGAGGGGAGCTGCAGGTGGGCAAGGCCAGGACCAAGGCAGGCCGAGGCAGCCGCAGTGGCTGTTCCTAGGCTCCAGTGGGCTCCCATGGCCAGGCCCCTGCACTGGGGACTGCTCTGCCCTGCCTGCAATGTGCCCAGCGTGCAGGGAGGCCGATCCCGGAGAGGGAAGCCCCCCCGAGCCCAGCTTCCTGCCCCAGCCAGACAGCATCCCCACGTGCGCAGGGTGGTTGTGGCCCATCCCTGTGGAGCTGTGTGGGCTGCCCAGGCCCCACCACGGGTGCTGCTGGGCCTGCCTGCCCGCCCACCACAGCTCGAGCCCGCAGAGCCCCAGGCAGCCCCCGCTTCCCACCCAGCCCCCGCCTTCCTAAGGGCCCGACCGGGCTGGCTTGCCTGTGGCACCTCCCCCCACGCCGCCCAGACCATCCCAACCACCCAGCCCCAGCACTTGGCACCTCAGTGCTACCCCAGGTGGGACAGGGCGTCTGCCTGCCTGGGCAGCTCCCTCCAGGGGCCAGCTGGGCTGGAGGGTGCAGCCTGGGAGCACGGGGCGGGGGCAGTAGTGCACAGACAGCCGCCCTCCCTGCATTCTTCTAGCTCCGCCCCAGTGCCTGCTGTGGCGCTGACATCTGTGACTGCACAGGAGAGCCTGGAGCAGCAGCTTAAACCCCCCCCCAAACCCTAATTTCTTTGCATGCCAGGAAAAATGTCTCCACGTGCCGCTAATGGCACGTGTGCGGTGGTTGCCGACCCCTGCTCTAGAGGATGCCCTGGCTCCTCTAAAGATGGGGAGGGAGAGGCTGTGTGGTATGTTCTGTAGCACAGCAATTGTTAGGGGGTGGCTAGAGGTGTGAGGATTGGAGGTCTCCACTGGAGGGAGCTACCTGTGGCAGGAGGCTGACCCCAAGGGGTTTTTCACAGGATTTGATGGCTAGGTAAGAGTAAAGATTTGGTCAGTTTTGTTTTACCACACTGTTGTCAAAGCATTTTCATCATTTTTTTTTCTTTTTTTAATATTTAGTCTTCCTCTTAATAAGCCCTTTGATTTTTCTGTTATTTAACAAATTGTCCATGGTGAAATTATTATTTCAGGGCAAATTAATAACCTGGACATACCCACTCAAAAGAGTAGGGGACTAATGAGCTTATATACAAGCCAAGGGTGCATCTTTAGGAGCACCCCAACACGTTAGGGTTTTGGCACATCACATTACAAACTTCTATTTGACCCATAAAAAGCAACAATTCAGTTGCTGTATTTATGAAAACTGAAATCCCTTTATAATATGGGAAGCTGCCCCAGAACTGAAGTGTCACACACCTCCATAAATGAACGCGTACTCACTTGCCCTGTGGAATCTAACTGTTCTGTGCCAAGTGAAACAAGTTCAACAGGGGAGTACAAGTATGTGCCCACAAAAAAACCTACAGTGCAGTGGCTGGGGCACTACCCTGGACATGGGAGATGTGGTTGATGAACACTGTCTCACCACCACCATTTTTTCCCCCCAGTGTTTCGTGCACAGCTTGATCTGCTAAGCCTGCCATGAGAATACTGGTCAATCAAGCCCATTGGACAACACTAGGGAAGGAACAGTTCCTAAATAATAAACAGACTTTTGCTATGACAGATGTGGAGCTCTGTCATTATTGCAGTGCCTCTTGGCCTCCTTAGCTGCTTTCATGACGAAAACTTCAGTGCCTACATACAGTCTTTAGGCATCTCCTCAGCAGCAGCTGAAGGGGGTTTTTGCATGTAGAAATTAGGAGGAACCGAGACACCTAGGGTGGGAGGGGTTCTGTAAGAAGACTTAAGGTGACTCATTTCAAGCGACAAAGGCAAAGCAGAGGTTTGCATTCCCTGAACCTCAAGCTGTCCTCTAGGTCCCAAGGTTCTTAAGCTGACAACCACACACAATTTTGCAGACAAAAAACAAACAAACTTGCCTTGAAGCAGATCTAGATCTTGACTTTCTGTTATCAGAAACATGTCGCTTTCCTTCTTGAACAGGGGGCTGTTCCACTTCCATTTCCTAAAGTGACCCACAAGTTAAAAGGGTGTCATTATTGTAAGAATTTTATTTCAGTCAATTAAACCCTTCGCTGAGGTTAAGCTAAACTAAACTAATACTTAGCTCGGAACAGAAACTTTCAAACAGGTCCCCTTCACACACTACTTTTTTGTGGGTTCAAAGTGCAGTTCTTGACATTTTTTTGTAACACGCCAAATATTCAGGCAAGCTGTCCTGCAATAAAAATGGCAAACAAAGCTGTAACTGTAGATGCAAACTCCCTCCACAACCCCCAGATCCACAGTGCCCATGCAGCCAGATGCACATGCCCTGTTTCAAGGTGCACAGCACCAGCAGCTGAGGATCAGACAGCTTCACTATCCCCAGCTCCCTCCACCTTGGCGGGTAGGTGCAGCCAGCTGCATGTCCTGGCAGATGTGACTCAGATCTGACAAGTTTCATCACAGATCCCGAAAAATCACTTGGACCTGCCACGCACGCATGGCATGACAGGAGCGACTCTGGGGATCTGCAATAAAATAAATCAAATCCCACTCACAAAACAAAGTTATCATATTTCCTCAAACCCAAGATAAGGCAGCAAAGGGGGGGGGAAGGAGACTGTAATTGCCCAGGGGAGCAGGCAGTGGGAAAGCAGGTTCAGGCACTGGAGATGGGGAAGAGACAGGATGGAGATAAATTTAAGACACCCCCCTCCCCACCAATTAGGTTCTATACATGGAAAATTATAAGAAATTTCTAATTTTCTACACAGAGAATCTAATTATTGGTGGGTCATCTTAAAACCCAAGTTATTTCAGATTCAGGTAAATACAGTACCATCTGGAGGAGGGTCACAGAACTCTTATTTCTCTTCTAGTCACCAATGGAAAAAAGAGTTCAACATTAATGAGCACATAATGTTTTAAAATAAAATCATCTGAAACCCTCAAACAGTTTTTTTTTTTTTTCAGTTTACTTAAAATGTCAGTGTCAGACAATACGTATTTCCACGAAAAAAAGTATGATCAGAGTAACTTTAAAGACAGTAGTTTTAAAACCTTTTTAAGCTTATCACTGTTACAATTTAGATCCAAAACCACCACTCAGCTGATCACTAATTTACATACTAGTAAAAAACAAAAGATTTTACTTAATTTCCAACTCAAATTCTCAATTTTCAATCTTAGCTTGAATTTTTTGTTTGAACAATTAAATCTTCAATCAAGCAAAGATTAACATTACTGGCAAAATGAAGTCTACAAGTAGGAAACTGCTTGGACAGATGTTATGAGACTCCTTTTTAACCCAGCCTAACCTTTCTTCCCCCACTCTCTCAGCTCCACCCCAAAGATTTTTTTAAAAACCAAACAGGCCAAAAACTACTCAAAAGCTAATTAAGAGATGTGCAGTTTGTACTGTGTACACCAAGCCATTTTTGAGGCATAAGCAAGAAAACAGAACGGTTCTTTTAGTTGACAAAAGGCTCTAATCAGCAAAGTTCTTGAAAAGTCCCTTTAAAAACTAAGTATTTTTCAGACTAGACAGTCTCTCTCTCTCTAAAAAAAGGACAATTTTGTTCCAACTATAAAGTTTTCTTATAACAGGGAGTCGGTCTGAAGTTGACCACCTGGAGTTAAACATGTTTAAAGATACTCAGGGAGACACCTCAATTGTATACATCCACACTGGGCATGTCTACAAGTTCATTAAACATGCCTTAGATACTGAGCATTTAGTTTAATATTTGCCTAATAAAGTACTAGCACCGCACATGTTTTTTCTGTGATGCTTACTGCATATTAGCTTAATAATACTGCACAGTAGGTTATTAGCATGGTTTTTAACCACCACGCTACTGCGCAGTGTTATTAGGCTAATGTGCAGTAAGTGTCTTGTGGGGAGACGCCCATTATGTATAAATAGCCAGGTACTTTGCCAGAAGCCCACTAAATAGCCTTCAATGCTTAAGTCCATAATTAAGTAACACCTATTAACAAAGGGAGGGGAAAATTCAGACTAAGATATTCCCTATTGTGAGAAGAAAATTAAAGAGACAATTGAAAAGACATATACATTGTAGTAATTTGGGAAAGAACCGAGATGCGCTCAAATCACCGCTTTTCACATTTCTTTATAGGAGGCTCTATTTGTGACCTTCTCTAGAAACATTAGAAATCAATATAATTAAAAAGACAACCACCCTTTGCAGATGTGTGTGGTTTAAGAATATTATACTCATTAATTTATCACGAACTGAATTTGTTTCAGTGCCTTCCATCAATTTGAACTATGATGTCATTTGCCTTAACTGCATCCCAATTTAGCTAAACTGGTTTGTAAACCAACTTATGTTGGACAATTTTTTAAAACAAAACTTCATAAGTCACAGGCTTTTTAAAATGATCTTTTATACTAGATCGGGGTATCAAACTCACCCTGGGCCCTCGGTCATATCAGGACCATAAGGGCTCCTTCAGCACCAGATCCATAAGCCAGCGGCAACTGCTTCAAGTCTGGGGCTGGGAAGCACATTTGAGAAGCAGGATGGAGTTGCATTCAGAGAGCAGCACATGGGGGGGCAGCATATGGCAGCATGGGTCCATATTTGGGTGGTGATGCACATCTAGAGAGGCCTGCTGCTGATGGCCATGTCTATCAGGGTCTAGGGACCCTAAATTCTGGGGCAAGCCCCCCAACATCCAATAACCTGCCAGATGGAACAGTTCTGCAGGCTGAATCTGCCCCACAGGCCATACATTTGATACTCCTGCACCAGATGGAACAGCCTTTTCACAAGATCTTACAACTTCTGCCCAGACCTCAAGAGAACTTGCTTTTCTTTTTTTAATTCTATAGTCCTATAAAGGTCAAGTTTTTAAACTTTATATTCACATCTCTGCAAGGCCTTGTTATGTTCAGATCAGAATGCCCGATAGACTTATAGATAGTTTCATTTAAACTTTTGTAAAGCAAGAAGAATTCAGACCAAAAAAAAAAAAAAAAGGTGCTGTGCTCCATCCTCTCTCATGCAGAAAAGTGAAATAACTTTAAGGGAATGGCTCTGATGTTCATTGTGTCATTCTGTTAAAGACTAGGGAGGTGGGGAGGAGCAGGGTTTATACTTGACAAAACATTCAGTTTACCAATATAGTGCTTCTTTTTGTAGAGTGTTATAAACTGATTCAAACAAGTTTAGCTTCCAAAAAGACGTTAAAAGTTTCTATTACATAACTAAGCTTTGGTTCATGAAGATGGAAACATAATGGTTAGTATTCACATTTTCCCCAGAGGGCAGAGAAGATTCCTGACATCTTTCACCTGGACACAGCCTTTGGAGAAAGCCACCAAAAAGAAAACACAGAAAAGGTAGATTGATACTGCTGTCTTTTGAACTAAGGCTATATTTAGAATATTCAGTTTAAAAGACATATTAAGTATAGTATGCCTTGAATATAAAACTTTTTCCTGAATTGAGTACTCTGAAAAACTAGTTGACACTTTTTCCAAAATACCCTCCCCCCTCAAGTTCCAGGTCATGGTTTTCAACTACTTTGGTTATGGAAGTAACTAATATATGCATCAGGACTCTGGCAAGATACACTTACAAGAAGGACAAGACTGTCATTTCAGTAAAATGGAGAACAAGTGTGTTACTAAGTAACCACAGGTCCAACTCTCTCAAGTCTCCTGGCTAGATGAATTCTGTAAGGGGGGGGGTAGGAAAATACATCTATATAGTTTATAAATTCATATATTGCAAAGACAGAAGATACAATTTTATTTACCCATCTTATTAACTGAATGGGATAGCATCAGTCTTTCCCTCAGCATCAGGAATCTAGTATCTTGCTACTGCTTGAAACAAACAAACTGATCTCTCAAACCCCAACTCCTGGAAGACTAAAGCATTCTTAAATTCTGCTCTTCCTCCCCGAGTCAAGGACTTAAACCAAAACCTAAACTTTGCCTAACAATGTAAAGAGATTTAGATACTTTGCCCAAGACAAAAGTCAGGAGAATTATGTTCTGAATAAAAAGAATGTGGGCCTCATTTTTAATCACAGGAAAAGTGGTAAGAGCCTCATGCATCTTTAGCTTTAACTGTTTCAAATTCTGAACAATAGCTGCTGCTTTTGTATTCTTGTAAGAACTAAATTTTCTGACAGGAATACAAACTAACGCACACCTCTCACCTGATAAGGCAGACAACCATGGTAAACTAAACTATAGGTCCTTTAGTCAGAGATTTTCCTCTGTTTGTGTTCTACCATCTTAGAGACTGGAGGACTTAAGTGATGAGTGCAATTTCTTTGAAAAGATAATAATTTTACACTGAAAGACTTAATGCCGAGACAACTATTGTAGACAATGGTCCACTGAGCTGAATATGAGAACACGTTCAGTTCCAGATGAAAGACCTGCCAAACAGCTGCAGCAGAATGTCAATGTATGGTCCGAACCAGCTCCTTGATTTTTGTAATGGTTTAAAGCAGGGGTGGGCAAAACGCGGCCTGCAGAACGGATCCAGCCTGCGGGGCCCCTAAAAAAATTCAGAAAATTAATATTCTCTGCCCTTGGCTCCTGTCAAAAGTGACAGGAACCAAGGGCACTAGGACCCATGGGAAGCCCCGGCAGGCTCCCACAACAGCAGGGCCCGCTCAGCCCCCCCCCCCCAGCCAGAAGCCCCAGCAGGGGGCTTCTGGCCTGGGACCATACGGCTGCCCCATGCTGGAACTGCAGAGAAGGGGGAAGTGGGGGACAAGGGCAGGGAAGGACCCCGGGAAGGGAAGGAGCCCACGGAAAAGCCGAGTGCAGGGAGGGGGAAGTGGCCCCTCCCCTACCCTGTGGCCGGCACCCTGCACTGCAGCTACTCGCAGCAGCCTGTGCCTGGCTCCAGACAACCTTGTGCAGGCTGCAAGTGGCTGCAGTAGGGAGTGCTGGCCATGGGGCGGTGGGGGCAGGAGGGAATAATGACATTTCCCCCCCACCCCCTGCACTCAGCTTTTTCCCAGGCTCCTTCCCTGCTCCTTCCTGGGACAGAGGAAAGCAGCCCTTTCCTGCCCTGTGGCCAGCACCACCCTGTAACCCAGTAGTGTTTGCCACTGCCGCCTATGGGCTGCCCAGCACGTGAGCTCCGGGCAGGCAGCAGCAGCCAATACTGCCTGGTGCAGCACGTGGGGGGGCTGCAGCTCCTGCTGCCGCATGCAGCCCCCATGGGCAAGCCTGAAGCTGGCGCGGAGCCCCGGCTGGCAGCAGGGCCAGGTTACAAGTTGGTGCTGAGCGCAGGGAAAAGCGGCCCCTCACTTGCCCCATGGCCAGCGCTCCGTGCTGTAGCTGCTCACAGCCCACGTGGGGCTGCCTGTGCCTGCTCCAGACAGCCCTGCATGGGCTGCCAGCAACTAAGCAGGGAGTGCCGGCTATAGGGTGGGCAAGGGGCCGCTTTACCCCATGCTCAGCACCAGCTTCTTCCCTGCCAGCAAGCAAAGGGTTGGGGCTGTACACTGCCCCCCACCTGTACTGCGAGGCTGGGGGAGCCCAGCTCCACAGACCCCTGCCAGCCTGTGCCCCACTGGTGCTGGCCTTGGGACATGAGACCAATGTCCCAATGTCTTGGAACCAAAGACATTGGGACATTTGTCCCAAGATGGTGACCAGGGGGTGAGGCACCTGTCAAGGGGCGGGGCTACCCATGCATCCCTCGACAGCCTGCCAAAACTGGGTAAGCGGCCCTCCACCCAAAATAATTGCCAGCCCCTGGTTTAAAAGGAAGCAAGATGTTTCTAAGAGTGCACAGCCCCTGGATCTCATGCATGTTGAATCCACAAAAGGAGCATCTTCCCCAGGGGATCACAAAAGTGTGTCAAAGATTCTAGGTTATTCGCTGGGGTCTCTGAAACACCATCTACTACAAGATACAAGGGCTTATCATCCAGGAAGTGAAATGGAGAAGGGACCCACCAGTAAAAAAAAATTCTTGGAAAAATACAGGAATCCCACAAAAAAGGTCAAGGAGAAACACTGTTAATAGGGATTCTCTCACTTTTGACAGCTTTCTCAAGTATGAGAGATGAACGGAAACATGCAGGACATTATTAATGTTCCCTGCTAGATGTCCTGAACCAACAGAGAAAGAGTGGTCATGCTGCAAAATGCACCTTACTGCCAAATTTTCAAAAGCATGTCCAGGACTGGGGTGAAACCTCATTATTTTTGTGAGCCAGGATTAGTCTTGGATAACCAACTGTCTCTGCAGGGTTAGAACTTGTAAAATTACACACCAGGATGATATGGTCTGCCAAGAACCATTTCTCTGTTTGGGTTGAAGGGAAGCTACAAAGGGATATGAATATTCATGTAACACAATACCCAGACTGACAAATAATAATAAAAAAGGTCTAACAAAATTTAAGTAAAAATTTGTTTACTGACCCTTTCATAACAGAAGCCAATCTCACTGAGTCCATAATAACCCCTTGGGCAGTCAAGGAGAAGCAAACAGTCTGTTTCCAAGACCCTAATCCAAGTCTTACTCAAAGAGAAGCAGACAAATTTTCATACTGCTTCTGCTAGAGAGGCAGAACACTGTACTTGTGGTATAGTTTCTGGAGAAGCACTTTGGCCACCAAGACTTCACAATGAACTGATTTTATGAGCATCTATGGGCATGGTTTCCATTAGTAATGTGTTCTCCTGACAG
Organism: Alligator sinensis; assembly: GCF_000455745.1. Lineage (NCBI taxonomy): Eukaryota > Metazoa > Chordata > Crocodylia > Alligatoridae > Alligator > Alligator sinensis. The sequence continues at coordinate 112,264 of NW_005842867.1, forward strand.
ACTGTCTGCACTTAAAACACACTTTAAAGCAGTAGGAGACAAAAATGTATTCAATGGCAAGGGTCCTCACCTGCTGATGTGTTTTCTGCATGTGTGGTGGCTCGCTTTGTACTGGAAAAGGAGTCTGAAAAGTTTGCTGCACAGGTGGTGTTGGGGGTATTACAGGCTGAGCCATAGGAGGAAACTGTGGTGTAGGTAGAAGTCCAAAACTTGGCATTTGTCCATTGGGAGGAAGTGGAACCTTTGGAAAAAAAGAAAAAAAAAGTGTGCATTTTAAGTTAGTCCTTCCTGAAAAAATTCTAGTAAAATGATACACTTGGCTTGATAAGAAGCTGTTCTGAGCAAAACAAGTATAACAGTCTTAATTTTAATATGTAAAAATGCATATTGACATGCTAAATTTTTGCATACATCTCTGCATATGGGCCCCCCTTGTCATGGCCCCTTTTCACAGGTGTGTTAAATCCTGTAGTAACTGCTTTAAGCATTCTAACATTTTCTACTCTCGGTAACTGACATTACTGTAAAGGTCCTGATGCAAAAAACATTTTGCACATGCTTAAGTTTGTGTTACCATTAAACCTCTGTATTCAAAGTTAAGCACATATGTCAGCTATAAGTACAAGGCAACTAGTAAAAAATATTTCTTCATACTCAATATTTATGCTTCCATTTCTTTGCACCACAAATGTTTCATGAATTCTGTATTACCAATAGATGCTATGAATATTCAAAATTGCAATAGCTTTATGACAGAAAAAAAGTCTTAAAACTACCTGGTGGCGTATTGGATCCTGTTGCATTCCCATCATTCGCTGTTGAAATGGATCTATATTTGGGAGTTGTGGATATACTGGTGGTGGCATACCTTCTCCTGGAAATCCACTAAACAACAGACAATTACTCTGCAGCAGCAAGTTAATATTACAGACATAAACATTCAGCTTTTACTATGTTTTACTGCACATTGAGTTTTTACTGTATTCTTACCGTACTGAATTTTTTTTATACATTCATGTGTTTTTACTCATTCTTCCCTTAAAATTAAGATTAAAAATTCACCAATTCTGAATCCACAATACTTTCAACACCTTTTCAAGAAAAAACAAAACAAAACAACAAGTGTTCTCCTATAACTCTCCACAGTAAGGAGACTCGCTAGGAGTTTTTTGCAAGATTCTATGTCAAACACTGAATTATAGGCAGTGCTGCCAAAATTAAAGTCCACATAAAAATTAATGTTTTATCCTACATAAAATTGTGAATTTGCTGAACTTTAAGCTATTCAGGCTGAAGTTCTCTACACTGGGTGTCTACCCTAGGCTAAACACTATTGCTTCACTCTGGTTTTTAACAAAAAGGATTTACCTGTTTCTGAGAACAAAGGATGGGTAAAATATTCTTACAAGCTGGTTGATCAGCTTTAGTGCACCTACACTTTGGAATCTGAATACTGGGTATGAGACGGGCTGCGTCTCTCACTGAGGGATCAGATATGTGCCATTTGCTGCTAATTCAAGCAATAATATCCATAGTGCTCAATGAATTAAATCAAGTTTACTTAGTTAACATGATGGTTGTGTTTGCCTCTGTTGGAAAAGCTGGATGGTTTGTAGTAAATAAGCTAGGACTGCAGAAAGAGAAGAAGAGTCGCATACTATGGCAGCTGAAAGGAAGTGAGAATTTGATATGAATCCTAATTCTGCCACAAAATGTGAGAGATACTAAATAAGTCATTTACACCAAACTTTTTAGTGTTTCTTATTTTCTTGGTGCTCAGCTCAAGAGACTCGGGACATGACTATCACTGAAATCAACGGGACTTGCCCTTTAAAGTGGTCTAACTACATTAATTACATTGAAAAGTCAAGTTCCAGGATGTAAAACTGGGCAATCAAATAAGGGCACTTTGATAATGACTCAGATCCCACCAGTAAACCTGGAAAAATATTTCAGTTTACTTCACTGAGGTATTATGAAAATAAATTAAATATCTGTGAAACCATCAAGGTCCAAGGTGATGTGCATGATTAAAAAGCTTTAGGAGACTAATTCCATATTTAGAGCAATATTTTGATACGTATACAGTACACTTAGTGTACCTCTACTAAGTGTACAGTACATATAGCATTGGATGAAAAAAGCTGAATAAACCATTTGAGCCCCATCCAGCTTGAATGATGAGGGTCCGGGATGGGGGGAAGAATATATGTGATCATCATGTAATTAAAGACTATAATACATATATCACAAAGGGGCTGAAATCAGTTTAAACAGTCATCCTTACTGCAGGTATTTTTTAACTCGAGTGCTAAAAGACTAACTGACTTCGTACTTTTAAAAACTTTTGTTTGCAATTTTACTTCATGCTTTTTTCTATATGTACTATATATAACCAAGCTGTACCAGCTACTAAAAACATACTAATCCAAATGTTCAAAACAGCATCCAACTAACAGCCAGCAAAGTAGACAAGTGGATTTTAATTAAAAAAATGCCCCAAAATATCCACCTTTATAAACAAGTGAATGACTGAAATTTTGAATCTAGAACCGAGTTCTTGACTACCTTATAGAACACCTTCCCCACTCAATGTGACATGCCAAACCCTCATAACTCTACCATTCAAACAAGCAACATGGTTGTTACTATCTATGGCCAAAGTAAGAGCGTAGCAGAGTTCTCAAATAGCTTGGAATTTTAACAAAATGTTTTGTTATAAGTCTCTGTCTTCCTAATTTGGAATATTTTACTATGAATTCAAATAAGACTTACAAGGCTGGTTGGGAAATGGAAGGAGAAGGTGCTGTATCTTCTTTTTTTGAGTCATCCACTGCTTCCGGTTCATCGTCATAGTCAAAACGATCTAGCAGCTTCTGAAAAAAAGTTACATTGAACCACCTCTACTTTTCATGACTAATTGATACTTGACAACCAAAATACTTCTGATATAAATACTTTACTAGAAATTTGGAAACTTTGCAAACGAAGGAAATAATTTCTTAATTAATTCAAAAGAGTGAAGAAACATTTACCCAAAAGAATGATCTAAGCCACCCTAAACCATTTCTATTCAACTTTTGAAAGCAACAAAATATATTTTTGCTGAAATAAATCAAAATAGAGTTAATCAATTGGAATCAACAAACCAGAGGGCATCTGTGGGTTTTTGGTTCTAATGGTTGGGGGGG